>NC_142014.1:75758039-75933039 GCF_049901735.1 Notechis scutatus | reverse complement strand
GTGGTTCGCTTAACAACCATGGAAGAAAAGTCACCGAATGGGGCAAAATTCACATCACGGCTGCCTCACTTAGGAACTGTTCTGACCCAAACCTGGTTCCACGAGACTAAACACAAGACAAAGGTACCAGCACAACCTTTTACTGTTCATTTACAAATCTGTTTCTTCACAGATAAAAGGCTGCTTCCAACTTAGTAGCTCCGATAAGGAAGAGCCTTGCCAAGTTTTTGCAAGTCTCCCAAGAACAACAGATAAAGTTCCTAAACAATAAATCAAAGAGTCTCCACACACCAACCAAGATACTCCGAACGTCCACAAGGCTTCAGTTCAAAAACTTCTTTGCTTCCTGCAAAGAACTCCGGTTTCTCAGCTGGCTTTTATCTCTTAAGGGAGGGGCCATCACCTTGCAGCCTTACTCCTGAGTCACCCCTGCTGCTGCAGCTGCTCTTTCCTTCGAGCAGCCCTGTGCACACATGCACTGGGCACAGGCTCCTCGGGGACCTCTTCGTCACTGCTGCCAGCCTCCACAATGAATCACTTTATTTGAGCGATGTAACTTTGAACGGTCTACTTAGTCTACTACTAAGTCTACAGTAGACTGAGCCAGTCTACTTTTCCCAACTAATCAGCTGGTTGGTTATTTTTTAGAAGGGATCAGGGACATATTGAAAGAGAAGGAAAGTTTAGTCCTTTTTTAACAAGTTCGGGATATGGTGTTGATGTCCCTCTGTGTGTGTAAGAAACAAAAAGAGAGCTGGCTCTTTGCACATATTTATGTACAGACGTATCTAATTGATCTGCATCTTGTCATTGTCACCTACGTTCTCACCTAACACCACTGAGATTGCTTATACAGTATAACTCAAGAAATGCTACAGACCCAGAAAAGGCAACATACATGTGACTCTTCTCTCATTTTAATTAAATGCAATTTAGTTCATTACAGTCATAGACCAGAAACCGGAACAAATAAAAACATTCCGTAAATGTACAATTAATTTTTTTGGTATAAAATAATAAATAACAACTAAAATCTATGATAAAATCCAGTTTGTCAATTATTCATGGTCTGACTATAGTAAAATTACAATTGATAAAATGTGTGGCCTGTTGTCAGTTTAATGCTAAAAGGGAAAGAAATAAGCAGTGCAAAGCAGTTGCCACATCTCTCGATATAAAAGCGAAATACCACTCACGCGTCATCACAAAATCTCCAGAACCGTAAAGCCTACAAACTTGAAATTTGGCACATATGTTCCTCTTGGCTTCTAGGTGCTCATTAAGAAAGGCTTTTTTGAAATGACCATCACAGCACTAGTATTTCATATATTATTATTATTATTAACACACTCCGATGCTAAGGAGTTCTACTTCCTCTCCCCACCTGAAAAGAAATCTGTTCCAAATGCAAAACACAAGCAGAGGAGTTTCAGTTTCAGTTTTCGTTTCACAGCACCAAGCAGCTTTAGTACAGAACAGCTGAGCTAAGCCCTGCCCAGGTTCCTTGCTGTCTCCTTCTTGCTCACACAGCAAATCCTGTTTCAGTTTCCAAACAGCCCTCAACTCTCTCACACACTGACAGGATGCTAGCCAGATGAATATCAGTGGATGCTGGTAGGCAGAGGCATAATTTTTCTCTCTGATTTTCCTCCCCAAAAGCTAAGCCCGACCACGCAGTTTCGTAGTGAAGCACGGGTATCAAGCTAGTTTGTTATATAACGTAACTATGGTGGATTAGACGCGTGTTTTCGATGAATCCCGTCTCTCATTTTGTCTCTCCCTTAACAAACCCGTTGAAGAAGGTCGGGGAAGAAACATCAAGAGAGAAATGGACTTGCCTAAAAATTCACCTAAATTTGAAGATCAGCAGGTACAGCGCACTTCCTTCCTGGCTGCAAACTCTGTTAAATTTAATGAGCGCCAAAGATCGAGACTCTCATTTCCAGAAGACTAGGAGCAAACACTTTGCAAGAGAGACGCCCAGGAAAACTCTTGGGAGAAAGCGAGAGGCATCGTGGCCGATTTGCATAGAACTAAGTGGGATTATTCATAATTGCCTTGATAACCCATTCATCTCGACTGAATCACCTTTACCTGCATTTGGGCCTAATGGCCCCTTGGCAAAGGCCTCCCCTCCCCTTCAGGGGCATTCAAGAGTAAGTTCCCACAGTTCTATTTCACCCACGAAGTCAGGCGAACAATCGGAAGATGGGGGTCCCATTGACTTACTCCTCCTCTTTCTTGGGGTGCCAAGTTTTAATGGTAACACGATCCGGAGTTTGGGAGAGTGGGACAAAGGCCCACACTATGTGTAAACCCATCAGCAAGGGAAGGCAAACAAAGATACTATAGAAGAGGAGAACATTGGGCCCGACGGAGAGGATGTAAGGTAAATCCAGTTGCCTGCCCCTTCGCTTGTTGGCAACACAGACTTGGCTTGCGAGCCTATTTTTCACCTTTTAGAGCAAATAAATAGATTTGTTCTGTAACACAGAGCAAAAGGAGAGGGGAGGGGAGAGGCAAGAAAGAGCTGCTAATTCACTTCCCCTCCCAGCCTGCCTCCAACAATTGAGCAAAGCTCTGTGAAACATACCCCTTCTTGTCCTGAGCCTCTTGTCATAGGATACTCCCAAAACGGCTCATGAACATAGATGTTTTCCTACTTAGATGGGCCTTCCCCAAAAAACCCCACACATCCATTCTTTCTTTTCTTCTCTGTTCCAATTCATGGAGTTTGAAGGCTCGGTGACTTGGGTGGGATGGAGGAATTGGGCTGGCTGGATAAAAAAAAAAAATACAAGGTAACCTTAAGCAATTAGTTTGAGGAGAGGACCAGGCAGGGACAAAATGGGACCAGGAAGTTACCACTGTTCTGGAGTCAAGCTTCTTGGAGTAGATGTTTCTCCATCACGTGGGACTTCTGGGCAGTTTGCCACCTTACCTGTGGCATCATAGACATAGTGATCTGTCAAAGCAGGGAGTGGGGTTGACTTGACTTGACTTTTGACTTAACTTGACTTTTGACTTGACTTTTGACTTGACTTTTGACTTGACTTTTGACTTGCCTTTTGACTTCACTTTTGAATTGACTTGATGACTTGACTTGAGTTGACTTTTGACTTGATTTTTGACTTGACTTGCCTTTTGACTTGCCTTTTGACTTGCCTTTTGAATTGACTTGATGACTTGACTTGAGTTGACTTTTGACTTGATTTTTGACTTGACTTGACGTTTGAATTGACTTTTGAATTGACTTGATAACTTGACTTGACTTGACTTGACTTCAATTCAATTCAATTCACTTCTTTCTACAATGTACTTTTATATGTTGGGAATGCTTATAAAGGTTAGGTTACACTAACCACACTATAGGTTTAGGTTACACTAAAATAGGGTTTTTCCACCTTGGCAACATTAAGACTTATTCCCTATACTGGATGGGGAATTCTGGGAGTTGAAGTCCACGAGTCTTAAAATTGCCAAGGTGGAGAAACACTGCACTAAACTAACAAATGCTCCTCAAATCCCATGAGTGTTTTATTCCATTTTCAAAGAAAGCATTTTTATTTTTCTCCAAGTAAATTAGGTGGGGTGTCTTTCCTTTCTCTAAAACATGGAATATCTCCGGATGGCCTGCTGAGCTCCAATAAATCCCTTTGCGAGAAACATCGGTAGGATGTCAGACTTCCTCAGCCCATTTTCTGCTTCCCACAGTATTTGTGGCACCAGTCTCAGGTCGAATTATAATGTGATTTATAGGAAAGGTTATTGCTGTTTCTTCCATCTTCTGCATCCTCTCGAGAGATATTTGCATGTTGTGAGAATGTTAAATCTACTCTGTGATTCTTTTAGTTCGTTAGGGGGGATATATTATTGCTTAGTTTTGTGTGTGTTTGTGTGTATATGTGGGTGTGTAATTTTCAGATAAATTCTATGAGAAATCATTTTTTTTTCTTCATGCAAATTTATCTTATGTGGTTCATTTTAGGCAAATTTTCTCTGTGTAAACATTCAAGGTGCACATGGTATTTTTTTAATGCCAATCCTCTGCTGAGGGCAGGCATCAAATTACAGAATCCTGATTCAGTGGTGGGATTCAACTTTTTTTACTACCAGTTCTGTGGCTGTGGCTTGGTGGGTATGGTGTGGTTTGGTGGGTGTGACTTGGTGGGTGTGGTGTGGCTTGGTGGGCGTGGCAGGAGAAGGATGCTGTAAAATCCCCATTCCCTCCCCACTCCTGGGGAAAGTTACTGCAAAATCCCATTCCCTCCCCATCCCAGTAACCTGCTTTCCAGCTCTGTTCTCCTGTGCAGGGCAACAAAAGAAGACCCAGCCAATCAGCTGGGACTCAATGGGAGGCAGAGAATAGAGGGGGCGGGGCCAGTCTGAGGTCATATTTGCCGGTTCTCCAAACTACTCAAAATTTCTGCTACTGGTTCTCCAGAACTGGTCAGAACTTGCTGAATACCACCTCTGTCCTAATTGAAAAAAAACATTCAATAAAAGGAAGCCCATCATCATTCTGGATAATTGGTTCCACCACCCAACTGCTTTAATACAAGGATTTTTTTTTTCAATGTTCAACCAGATTCATAGTATCATAGGACTGGAAGGGACTTTGGAGGTCTTCTAATCCACCCCCCTGGCCAATACTACTCCAAACAAATGGTTGTCCAATCTTTCTTTCTTTCTTTTATTGATTTTCTATTAAATACATTTCTTAGTGCTTAATAAACATCGTGTTTTGTGGGTATTGTCAGAATTTCAGCAGTTACCCCAATTAAATCATGAGTCTCGAGCCAAACTTCCAAAACTTCAAAAGGATTTATTGGGAGTAAACATGCCAGCGCTGCCTGGGTGTAGCCAACTCTGAGACACATCATTCATTGTCACCCTTAACCCTCGTTTTCCCTCACCCCCTGGGTGTATCGTAATTTATATTCTCCAATGGGACACATCCATAGCCAAGAGTCTTCAATCATGCTCTCCAGTTAGAATTTTGCATGGCAGAAACTTCAGTCACCTAGTTACTATCTTTGAAAAACTATTTATGGAATGCACTTTTGCTTTCCAAGCTGCTGCACTGCTCTTTCAAACTCTTTCGTTTGCTTAACAATACAAATTACATTCTTAGTCTCCACCCCTTCCCCCCTCCAACCATTTGTAAAATAAGTTCCATGTTGGATAATATTCTACACCCTCTTTCTGTTTAATTTTCAATGTCAATCTATCAATTTATGCACAATCTAGTATTTTCTTGACTATTTCTTCATCTCATGGTATATCTTCACTTTTCCAATATTGTGTGAAAATAATCCTCGCTGCTGTTAAGAAATGCAAATATTAAATACATACTTTTCTCATCAGATTCTTCTGATATTATACCTAATAAAAACAAGTCAGGTTTAAAATCTACATGCTTTCCTATCATCTTTTCTAACCACCTATGCGTCTTTGCCCAATTATTTTTTGCTTTGACACAAGTCCACCACAAATGATGAAATGTGCCTGGTTTTTTTTGTTACATTTCCAATATTTGCTAGGCACATTTTTAAACATTTTAGCTAAACCTTAAGCAATGGAGCACCCAGAATTTCAGGAGATAATCTGTTCCATGGATTAATCCAGTGGGGGGATTCAGCCGGTTCTCACCGGTTCACTAGAACTGGTTGTTAACTTTCTGAGCCGTTTGGTGAACTGGTTGTTGGAAGACATCATTACGGCAGAGAACCGGCTGTTAAATTATTTGAATCCCATTACTGGATTAATCATTCAGTCAGGAAAGTCCTCCTTATTTCCAGGTTGGATCTCCCTCTAAGGAGCTTCCACCCATTGTCTCTTGTCCTGCCCTCAGATCCTCTGGAGAACAAATTGATTCCTCCTTCCCTGTGTCAGCTGTTGAAGGATTGAAAGACGCTATCCTGACTTCCTTAGCCCTTCTCTTTGTTAAGCTTAAACATACCTATTTTCTTTTTAGCTTCTAGAGCCCTATCTCATCTTTGTTGTTCTTCTCTTCACTCTTTCCAGGATCTCAGCATCTGTTTTGTATTGTGGTGACAGTAAAGTACAGGTGTGTAGGAATATTCAGTCTTCCTGAAAATTAAATCTGTGGTGTCTTGCATGCACCCGTGCGTACATGAATTGCCTTCTTTTCCTAAACTCCTTAAGAGGATACCACACCATCAGGTAGACCTGATCAATTCATTCTTCCAGTCTTTTGATAGCAGAACAGAATAGAACTGGAAGGGACCTTGGAGGTCTTCTAGTCTAACCCCCTGCTCAAGCAGAAGATCCTATATCATTTCAGACAGGTGGTTGTCTAGTCTTTTCTTAAAAACCTCCAGTGATGAAGCACCTACAACTTCTTGTGGCAAGCTGTTCCAATGGTTAATTGTCCTCACTGTTAGGAAGTTTCTCCTGAGTTCTAGGTTGTTTCTCTCCTTGATTAGTTTCCCTCCATTGCTTCTTGTCCTGCCTTCAGGTGCTTTGGAAAATAAATTGAACGCCCTCTCAAATACTGGAATATTGCTATCATGTCACCCCCCACAAGTCTTTCTTTTCCTCTAGACTGGCCATACCCAATTCCTGCAACTGTTCTTCATGTGTTTTAATCTCCAGGATTTTCATCATCTTAGCTGTTCTTTTCTGCACTGTTTCTAAAGCCTCAACATCTTTTTTTTTTTTTTTGTAATGGGGTGACCAAAACTGGATTTTGACTCCATGGAATTGATTGGATTTTGATTTCCATCAGAATTGGAATAAAGATTGAAACATTTTTCTTTAAATTTTTGGTGACCCCAAAACTGGATTTTGGTCACCAAAATTAAAAAAAAATATGTTTCAATCTTTCTTCCAATCCCGTCAAATCCTGCATCCCTTGCCAACCACTGCAACTTAGCTTCCCATCATAAATGCATTTTGCAGATCAACTTCTTCTTTTTTATATAGCAGGAGTACTTTAATTCAATTAATGTCCTCTGCGCTATTATTTTAAGAACAATTCCTCTGCAGTTAATATAATGAAAACAAATTTATGAAAGAACTGAGCAACGTGGTTTGGTGAATATTATTAAATACTGCTTAGCCCATTCCACAGCAATGGGCCAATATTGCTTCCATTTATATCAACATTGAAATATTCTTTTAAATTCCTGATGCTTTTACCAAAATCAAGTTGAAATATTGAGACATATTTTCATGCAGATCAACTTCTAAATCAGTCGAGATGCATAAATCTCCTGCCCATCTACCTCACCCCCACAATCCCGGATATGGATAAAAATCTTTTGCCAGCAAATATTCGACCTTCTGCCCTAGCATTTAAGGTCACTGAGAACATGGAGTCAACATTGCCTATCTCCCAATCAAGAAACAAATAAATATATCGGTCTCACTGGGATTCCACTTGACTATTAAGCTGCCTTTCTAATGAAGCATGGAGCTTAGTAGCAACTGTTTTAGGAAGAGATATTTATCTAACCCTGGCCTACTATATTAATCTGAAACACAACATCGCTCCTTCTGAGTTTCAAATAACCACTTACCCGGTTGGTTCAAAGGAGACCTTAGGAAAGAAGTTTATTTGGAAACTATTATACTTAGATTAATTAGACTTGAATTTTTCATTAGAAAAGCAATGGAGGCTGCAGATCTTCATTAATATGTGGCTCCAATGTTCTACAATGTTTATAGTGAGATCACAGTTTAAAATACTGAGTGCAGTTCTGGTTACCACGATACATGAAAGATGCTGAGATCCTAGAAAGGGTGCAGGGAAGATGATAAAAGGTCTGCAGGCTAAACTGCATGATGAACAGAACAACAGAACAGTAGAGATGGAAGGAACCTAGGAGGTCTTCTAGTCCAACCCCTGGTCAAGCAGGAGATACTACATCGTTTCAGACAAATGGTTCTCCAATCTCTTCTTCAAAACCTCCAATGATGGTGCGCCCATGGTGGAGTGAGATAGATATGTCTAGCCTATGAAAAAGAAAGAATAAAGGGGACATAATCATTATCCTCTAGTACTACAGAGATGAGGGTGAGTGGTGCAGTGGCCTAGGGGCCTCTCTATCAGGAGGCTGTGAGTTCGATCCTAGGTAGAGGCAGATATATATCTCTCTGGGCACAATGAGAATATATCTGCTGAACAAAACTCCACATTGGTGACAGGAAAGGCATCCAGCCAGTAAACACTCAACTCCATTCAGTTGCCTCCACCCCACAGGGTATTATGGGGTCATTACAGGCAGCAAATGGTCAAAATTGGGAGCGTCCTATCAAATCGTGTACCTGTCAACAGCGGTGTCCCCCAAGGCAGCATTCTAGGACCAACTCTCTTCATACTCTACATAAATGACCTCTGTGATCATATTAAGAGCAACCAAGTTCTCTTTGCTGATGATGTAAAGCTGTTCAATACCACAGACAATACTGTTACCCTTCAAAAAGACCTCGACTATGTATCAGAATGGTCAAACAAATGGCAACTTCAAATCTCAACAAATAAATGCTCTGTCTTACATATTGGCAAAAAAAATAAATCAGAAAATAAAATACAGGCTGAATAGTCAAGACCTTGTTGATGACACAAACTCTGTCAAGAACCTTGGAGTACTCATCTGAAATGATCTAAGTGCTAGAGCCCACTGTAACTATATAGCCAAAAGGGCATTAAGAGTTGTTAACCTAATCCTGCGTAGCTTTTTCTTCAGTAATATCAGTCTACTAACTAGAGCATATAAAACATTTGCTAGACCAATACTTGAATACAGCTCATCAGTCTGGAACCTGCATTACATATCTGATATTAATACAACTGAGAAAGTCCAGAATTATTTTACGAGAAGAGTCCTCCACTCCTCTACTCATAGCAGAATATGCCACCAGACTTGAAATTTTAGACCTAGACAACCTAGAACTACACCGCCTTCAGTTTGATCTAAGTATAGTACATAAAATTATATATTGCAATGTCCCACCTGTCAATGAATACTTCAGCTTCAACCATAACAACACAAGAGCGCAAAATAGATACAAACTCAAGGTAAACCGCACCAAACTTGATTGCAGGAAATACAACTTCAGCAACAGAGTGGTCAAAGTCTGGAATACTCTACTGGACTCTGTGGTTTCTTCCCCAAACCCCCAAAACTTTAACCTTAGACTTTGTACTATTGACCTCACCCCTTTCCTAAGAGGTCTGTAGGGGGCATGCATAAGCGCACCAACATGCCTACCGTCCCTTTCCTATTGTTTCTTTTTTTCTTATTCATATCCATTTCATATATTTATAACCATGTTTATACTTATACCTGTTATCTAATAATTGTTTGAATAAATAAATAAATAAAAAGAAGATGATGACTACAGAGAAGTGGGGACTGATTTTTTCTCCAAAGCGCCAGAGGACAGGGTAAGAAGCAATGGGTGGAAGATCATTCAAGAGAGATCCCACCTAGAAATAAGAAAGAAAAGTTCTGACAGTGATAATAATTGTGGATGCTTCACCAGGCACTAATCAGGAGAAAATGCCCCATTTCAGGTTACTGAATGACATCCAATCATGTTTTAATTCTTAATTTTGAACATTTTTAATGTTTCTACTATTCTTACGGTTTGATATTACATTTTATGGGGTTTTTTTAAGCCTCCCACAGTCACTTGAAAGTGAGATGGGTGGGATGTAAATCTCATAAATAAATAAAATAAAAATATCAAAGCAGTAAAGATAAATTTACCAGGATTAACATCTCCTATTCTTGCATATAATCTCTTCTACTAACATTTAAGGGGGAAAAAAACCCAATTGTGCTCATACCAAGACACATAGAAAGAAAAAGTATTTTTTTCTCTCTCTCTCCTAAAATGTAGATTAAATGCAATATCTGCTTTATATTTATAAAGCCAAGAAAGTTTAATTTCCCAACCTATGTTTTTTTTTTTTAAAAAAACACACCTTCTGGTAATTATTCTCAAGCAAAAGATATCTATTAAATTTGGAAGACAGTAGCAACTGACAGGATTGTAAGCAACAAGAATAATGATTGCAGCATTGTTATTTACAAGCGTTTAAATTAATAAGGGAAAGCAGATGGAGACATTATTTTCAAAAGCAGGGTTTCAGCAAATAACAAATAAATGAACATTGAATGTAATGTTTTCTTCCTGATTATGTTGCTCTTTTGGAAGGTGGGGGGGAAAAGGGGCCCACTGATGAATGAAAGGAAGAAATAATAAATAACGTTAATTGGTCATTGTGGATAATTAAACTGAAAGTATCAGTACTGATAGATAGGACCTAACCCAAAAAAAGGAGAAGGCATTTGATCATAAATAAAACACCTTGCAATTGAAGCCATGTCATATAACAATTTCAGCAGGAGGACGATGTTCCCTTTCATTGACTTCAGTTACTGGAAGAGAGTTTGTTGGAGTGAATAACTGTCCAAAGTAGCAATATTCTGTTTTTATTTATTAGATTTTTATCCCGCCTTTATTACTTTAGAAGTAACACAAGGTGGTGAATGAACACAGTGCTTCTTCTTCCTCCTATTTTCCACACAACAGCAACCTTGTGAGGTGAGTTGGGTTGAGAGAGAGAGAGTCGTGGTGGCCCGAGCTTAAGGCAGGACTAGAACTCACAGTCTCCTGGTGATTGGCCCAAAGTCACCATGCTGGCTTTCATGTCTAAGGTGGGACCAGAACTCACTGTCTTCTGGTGATTGGTCCAAAGTCACCCAACTGGTTTTCACGCCTGGGGGAGGGGAACTAGAACTCCCAGTCTCCTGGCTTCTAGGTCAGTACCTTAACCTCTACACCAAACTGGCTTTTCACGTTAGTCTTTCTAATCTCCCCCTAACTCTTCATATGCACAAAGGGAATCTTAATGGATAAATGTCCCAACACTCATACCTATGTAGTACAGTTTGGTGCTGCCTTATTCTCCTTCCTAGGGCAGAGGAAGAAATATTTGAGGGGCTGCCGAGGGGTGGATTCGGGTTTTTTTAACAACTGTCTCTGTGGGCGTGGCTTAGTTGGTGGGTATGGCTTGGTGGTCATGTGGCTGGTTGGGCGTGGCCAACTCAACATCACTCATGTCAAGGGGCACTTCTCCTTGCCTGGCCTCTCATGACAGTGGGGAATGCTGCAATGGTCATAAGTGTGAAAAATGGTCATAAGTCACTTTTTTCAGTGCCATTGGAACTTTGAATGGTCACTAAATGAATTGTTGTAAGTCAAGGATTACCTGTACAAAAATACAAAAAGCTTCTTTGCTTGTAAAAAGCTGCCCTAAATACCAATCATTAGATTTAAAAATACCTGCAAGCCAGAGTTACAAATCAAGCAGGGTGCCAGAGCACCTTGAGGAATGAAAATAGTTAAAATGCAGTGATAACTATCAAGCAGCCATCTCTTGCTTATAAAGTGAAACCCTTTAGCAAAAAGGTCATTTAAGCTTTCCAGAAAGAGCATACTCAGGAAAAACAATCCTTAGATCCATTTGCACCACTTAAAGATAGCAGCTGGTCTCACTTATCTCACAAGATATCCTAAGGAAATCATCCAGCTTTAAGGAAAGATCACATGCCTCCGGGAAAGGCAGTAAAAAATATCAGTCCCAAGCTTGCATCCTGTCTGTTGGAAGTATACCCCAAAAGGACAGTGCCAGATAGTACTAAAGCAGTGAAGGAAGACCCCCTCCCCAGATAAAAAAAGAAACCATGAGGCAGGAAAAAATTCAAACACAATACAAATAATTAAATCACAATAGTAGCTGTTGCTTGTTGAAACTGAATAGGGAAAATTATCCCATCAATAAACACAGGATTAAACATCACCAGGCACAGAATTAACCTTCACCAAAAATCAGTTTTAGACCAAAACTCAGAAAGGATATGTAAATTCACGCTTGAATGTCAATCTTTCAAGCTAGCCAAGAAGCCTTGCTGAATGTCACTCATCTTGATTCCCTGTCACTAAAAGCTTTGCTTCATTATTCAATTATTTCTTCAAAGTGCTGATTGTCCAGGGAAGTATTTCCTCCCAACAGCAGTGTAAAAATTTTAAAACAACCCTTCCCCTTTAAGAAAGTCAAGCCCCAGAAGCTCCAGGGACAGGAAGTCTAGGTGTACTGGCAAGAATGTAATAAGGGTGAAAAAACAAAACAAAAGGAGATTGCTTCTAACTACTGGTTCTCCAAACTGCCTAGAAAGTTAACAAGGGATTCAACAGAACCGGACAGAACTGGTAGAATCCCACCCCTGGGTCTGCCCCAAAGAAAAGGAGTCCAACCTGTTCTCCAAAGCACCTGAAGGCAGGACAAGAAGCAATGGGTGGAAACACATCAAGGAGAGAAGCAACCTAGATCTAAGGGGAAAATTTGTGAGAACAATCAGTCAGTGGAACAACTTGCCTCAAGAAGTTGTAAGTGCTCCAATATTGGAGGTTTTTCAAAATAGATTGGACAAATGTTTGTCTTTAGCTCTTTAACAGTTCTTTAGTGAATCCTATCAAATGGGTTTCTTTTAATCTCAAGGTTTTTTTAAATTTTTGATCGTATTCTTTGGTGATGTTTGGTCCAGTTGGTTCTAAAAAAAAAAAGAGAATTGGACATCATAGAGATGGGCAAAGAAGATTCTCCAAGAGACAGCTGCTTTTTAACTCTTTTAGAAGGGAACTCGAATGAATAAGGGACCACTGAGATAACCAGGATTAGTACCTGACAATAATAAAATGTGTAGAACAGTGAAATGAGTAAATGAGGAAGGTTGTGAAGCAAGCCAGTAGAGAGAAATGGAACTTAAAGTAACAAAGGCTATTGAGCATGAATCTGGAATGAAGAAAGGGCTTCATTCTGTGAAGTGGAGTGTTAGTGGAGAAAGAAAGAAAGAAAGAAAGAAAGAAAGAAAGAAAGAAAGAAAGAAAGAAAGAAAGAAAGAAAGAAAGAAAGAAAGAAAGAAAGAAAGAGAGAGAGAGAGAGAGAGAGAGGGAGGGAGGGAGGGAGGAGGGAGGAGGAGGGAGGAGGGAGGAGAGGGAGGAAAGAAAGAAGGAAAGAAAGAGATAGAAAGAATAAAAGAAAGAAAGAAGGTGGAAAGGAGAAAGGAGTGGGAGAAAGAAGAGAAGAGGATAGGGGGAAAAGGGAGGAAGGAAGGAAGGAAAGAAGAGAAGAGAAATAGAGTTCTTTATTGGCCAAGTGTGAATTTTTTCTTTGGTGCATAAGCTCTCAGTGTACATAAAAATACATTCATCAAGTCATAGGATACTAAATAAGCAATCAAATCATACTAGGAAACTAAATAAACAATATAAATTATAAAGATACAAGCAACAAAGTTATATAGTCATAAGTGGAAGGAAATAGGTACTAGGAAGGATGAGAAGAATAATAGTAATAGAGGCTTAGTAAATAGTTTGACAGTGTTGTAAGAATTAGTAGAAAGAAAGAAAGAAAGAAAGAAAGAAAGAAAGAAAGAAAGAAAGAAAGAAAGAAAGAAAGAAAGAAAGAAAGAAAGAAAGAAAGAAGGCAGGAATATGGGAGGAGAGGGAAAAAGGGGAGAAAAGGGAGAGAGGAAGGAAGGAAGGAAGGAAGGAAGGAAGGAAGGAAAGAAGGAAGGAAGGAAGGAAGGAAGGAAGGAAGGAAGAAAGGCAGTCAGACAAGAAAGAACTCCAGAATAATTCTTTGCTAGGAAAGCAAAATCAAACCATCAGAGAAGTAACAGTCCTATAGAAATGAAAAGTAAGACTCTTTTTCAAATACTGCGATCCTTTTGAATATTACATTTTATTATCCTGCTTCCTGCTGCTAGCAGTTGGATAAAGACTTATTGCTCCCAGCCACAACATTTTCTATCCCTGGTGAAGGATGGAGTGAAAAAAAAAAAGGAACCAGGGTAGGGCCAGGGGTTGATAGCAGATGTGATTGTGTGTCGCAAAGAAAGCAAACCAAAAAAAAAAATGGAGATTGTGGGTGTAATGAATTCAGAACCTGGGAGGGGGAAGCTGCTTAGTGCCACAGCTGAGAAATTGATAAGGGTGAATCTACATCTCCTTGTGTCCATGTGCGTGCTGGTAAAAATAACCCTAAATTGCAAAATTAGAATGTTTCATGAAATTAATGGAAAAAAGGGATCCCGGAAAGAATAAAGAGGAAACTGGATAAATTAAAGATTTTATCGGCTACCAAGCTGGAGTAATTGACTAAATTAACTTGTCTTAAAGAGACACGTCCTGAGACACGGCCAAAAAAAAAAAAAATTAAGAGAAGATAAAAGGAAATTAGAGAATGTAATACTGCATCGGGAACCGGGGAAAGGAAACAAACCAACATGGAGAGTGGCTATGCAATTGTCAAAGCAGAGATATGTTTGTCAAAGGAGAAAAGACGACCCATTTGCATGCATATGAGCAATGGGAAAACACGACACTTCCTTTGGCAATGGAAGCCCTTATCATCCGGCTGTTTATTCGCAAGGGGAAAAGAAGCATCGCGATATTGCATATCAAAAGATCTACTTCTACTCTGCAAGATGCAGGTGGACCACCCCTTCAAAACCTGACCCCTTGGGAGGGAAGGACAAGAGTAGCAATTACATTTGCACTCTGCTCGGGTTCTTCATTTCCTGTGAGCTGGACGTTCCTTTTTGTACAGTTCATGTTTCCCCCAAAATAAGACCCTGTCTTATATATATATATATATATTGCCACCAAAAAAAGGCACCAGGTCTTATTTTCGGGGTAGGGGATTGTTGCCCACTGACTCATGTCCGGATCAATCTGGAGCTGTGTTATTGGCTAGAGAGGCCTTCAAGAAAGCTTTGCTAGATGCAGAAGAAATGGGCTGAAGTGTGCGAGGCTTGGCTGCAACTGTCCAGGGGTAAGTAGCTGGGGTGGGATTCTACCAGTTCACACCAACTTGCTAGAAACGGTTGTTAACATTCTAAGCAGTTTGGAGAACCGGTTGTTAGAAGAAATTACTGGCCTAATCCTGTAAGGAAGGGAGGAAGGAAACATTCTGGTGTTGCTTACAGAAACTGCCTCTCCGTTAACCCTTATTACATTCTTGGCAGGACTAGATTTCCTGTCTCTGGAACTTCTCTGGAGTTTTTCCCCCTCCTTTACTGGCACTTTGCTTGTGTGGAATGACCATTCAAAGTTACAATGGCACTGAAAAAAGTGACTTATGACCCTTTTTCACACTTACGACTGTTGCAGCATCCCCACAGTCATGAGAGGCCAGGCGAGGAGATGCGTGCCTCGACGTGAGTGATGTTGAGTTAGCCACACCCAGCCAGTCACACGACCACAAGCCACGTCCACCCAGTCACATGACCACCAAGCCATCCCCACCAACTAAGCCATGCCTACAGAAGTTGTTCTTAAAAAATTTGAATCCCACCCCTAGTAAGTAGTAGGGTGGCTCTACCACCCCCTCCTCACCCTAGCTGAATTTTTAACTGTACACCATGGAATGGGTGAGTGGGGGTCTTAATTAGGGTTTATATTGGGTGCACGTGTAAAAATCAAGCTAAGACTTACTTTCGGACTAGGTCGTATTTTGGGGGAAACACAGTCGCCCCTGACTTAACAATCATTCATGTAGTCACCATTCAAAGTTACAACAGCAACTTATGACTGTTTGTCACACTCGGGGAACTGCTGCACTAGAAGACCTCTAAGGTCCCTTCCAACCAGGGGTGGGATACTACCGGTTTGGCCCGGTTCTATAGATCCGGAAGGTCTGAAGGGCAGCAGACACTGAACCGGTTCGCTGCAATGACCTTTTGGTCATTTGTTTGGCCCATCCGCCCGCCCGGGGTCTTGGCTGTCCTTTATTTCCTGCTTTTTCAACCTCAGCTGCTTTGCGCGGCACAAGACAAAGTGCAAAACACACTCCCACCGAACCGGTAGTAACATCGGTTGAATCCCACCCCTGCTTCCAACTGCTATTTTGTTATTCTGACTGGGCAACTGGAAAACACCCTCTGCTTGCTAAGTATTCTGTGTGGATTTGGCACCTTAACCAAACTTCAGAGAAAGCCCAATTATTATCTGCACCCACTTTCTATGGAATGGGAGGAAGGATCCACTTTAAGCATGTACCCACTTGAAACTCTTCTTAGGACCGGCTACAAAATGATAACTCGCTGCTTTTCATTCGCTTTCATGAATTTTTGGCCGTCCTTCCTCTGCAATTGACACACTTTTTCCTCCCCAAATTAGTGTAAAATTTGGGGAAAGCGTCGGAAAGACAGCCAAGAAACTGTGTTTTTGAAGGTGCCAGCGTGATTCATAGGCGTCTCGGGGCAGGAGGGGAGTGACATCGGGAATGAAGAAATTGTAAAATCAATTTCATCCCATTTGCTTGGAAATTAACCCCCATGGGGCACAATTAAGCCAACGGGATTTCATCCAACCTCAGCGTCAGAAGGTGAGCTTGACCGATCCTTTGGTAAACAGCTTTCGTGGAAGAGGGAAGAGAAGAGTCATTGGAAAACCCCACAATGAAATATAATTGCTGATAAGATTCATAACAGTGCGGGGATCATCAGTCCTCCTCTCTTCTTCTCTGAACTCTAGTGCCCCAAAGGTAGAAATCTTGCCATACCTTGTGGAGTTTTTCTGGCTTCAGCATCAAACGCCAGACGAGGCAGCCAGGAAAGAGATTCACACCCTCCATCTTTTGCCAGCTTTAATTAAGCCAAGAGTTACAATACACAAAGGGGGAAAAAAAGAAGAAGATGTGAATCTTGGCAATCAAATTGCACGTTGTGTTTATCTTTGGCATTTTCCAGGAATCTTGCCGTCTTCCAAAGGTGCCAGGTTGACAGTCCTGGAGCCTTCGTTCTCTTCTCATTATTTGTTATTATTATTATTAAATTATTAAAGATGATTTAGGGTTTTTTTTAAAACCGTTTCCTTCATCATCTCCCACACGCTCGCCGAAGTGGAGAACTGACATTTTCTTGTTCTCTTGCTTATTTCAGGAATTGTATCCAAGATCTGCTGGAGAATGTGAGATTTTGCAACTGCCCAAGGAACTAAGATTGTTTACAGCAACAGTATCCCTTTGTCTGGATCTTGTCCCTTCCTTGCTCATTTGTCCCGACCCTTCTAGAAGTTTCTCCAAGTAGTTGGGCTTCAAAAATTTCAGCAACCGGGTTTTTCCGATTTCTCATGTATTTCTGTTCGCTGTCAACGTTAGGAAGGAGAGTGAACAAAAAGAACTTTCCCTTTTAACTTCCATTCACCGCTTGTAAATCTCTGGGAACAATGATCTTTCCCAAATTTTAAGTTCCAGGATGCCTTCGTTGTTGCTTTGTCCCGGTCAGCAAAAAAAACCATTCACTTCTTCCTAGCTCCTCCTGCACTTTCTTTTCTGGCTGAGCGCTTCTTTGTGGTGGCCATTTCTGACCGCCGCTCTACCGCCTTCGGAAAAGGGGGTTTAGCCGGCTAGGGAAGAGAGGTGCAATTTCTCTTGACCCTGCCAAATCCCCCCTGTCTTCACCACCTTCTACAGAGGTGGCTAGCCCTGAAGCCGGGTGGCTCAGGGCACTCCAGCGGCGAGCGCAGGCAGAAACCGCACACGATCGTGGATTCCTGCCTGCCCCAAAGCGCTGCAAACCGGTTCTCTGCCCATTTGCTGGGTGGGTGTTGCCATGGTGGGTGTGGCCTAATTGGCTTCCTGCACCAGGGTGGGGAGGGCATTTTCACCCTCCCTGGGCTCTGGAGGCTTTCCTCCAGCCTCCAGGAGGGCAAAAACACCTTTCCCCAGATTCCAGAGGCCCTCCGGAGGCTGGAAACAGGCCCATTTCCAGCCTTCCGGAACTTCTGGGTGGCCCATTTTTTACCCTCCAAAGGCTCCAAAGGCTTTCCTCGAGCCTCCAGAAAGGTGAAAATGGCCTCCCACAGGCTCTGGAGGCCCTCTGGAGGCCCTCTGGAGGCTGGAAATGGGCCCATTTCTGGCCTTCCAAAACTTCAGAGAGGCCCATTTTCGCGCCCCCCCCCAGCCTCTGCTTGGGCTCTGTACTTACCTGGCATCCAAAAATGGGTTGTGTGGGGACTCCTGGGAGGAGTGGAGTGGGGTGGGCAGGGCCAGCCAGGGGTGGGATTTACCGTTTCACCAAACCAGTGATTCAAAATGATAAAATTAGGTACCAGTTTTCCTGAACCGGGGAGAATTGGTAGCAGCCCAACCCTGAGTTTCCCCCATATGGGCTGAAAGTTGCATTCTTGGAGAACTCCTCAGCTGGAATAGATTTCAAGTTTTGTAAAGTTTTGTAGACTTCTCATACCGCTTGACAAAGCCTTAGTAAGGCCACACTTGGAATATTGCATCCAGTTCTGGTTGCCATAATATAAAAGAAGATGTTGAGACTCCAGAAAAAGAGCGCAGAAAAGAGCAACAAGAATGATTAGGGGACTGGAGGCGAAACCATACGAAGAACGGTTACAGGAATTGAGTATGTCTAGTCTAATGAAAAGAAGGATTGGGGGAGACATGATAGCAGTCTTCCAATATTTGAGGGGCTCCTACAAAGATGAGTGGGGTCAAACTGTTTTCCAAAGCACCAAAAGGAAAGGCAAGAAACAGTGGATGGAAACTAACCAAGGAGAGAAGCAACCTTGAACTAAGGAGAAGTTTCCTAATGGTGAGAGCAATCAACCAATGGACTGGCTTGCCTTTGGAAGTTGTGGGGGCTCCATCACCGGAGGTTTGTGAGAAGACATTGGACAACCCTTTGTCCAGTATGGTCTAGGGCAGTGATGGCTAACTTTTTCAGCTTGGTGTGTCGAAAATCGGGAAAAAGTGTAGCCTTCCTCAGGTCGTGTGTCACTTCAAGAAATATCAATAATTTGGTTTATGACGGACTGGGCTGGGGTGATCACACAGGGCTGTGAAACTCGTCTCCCTGGTCTCAGGGCTGCAGGTGCAGGATGTGGGGATCGGAAGGCCACCTTACAGGGCTGTGAACCTCATGGATCTCCTTTCCTCCTGTAGCGTTCCTGAGGTAATGAAACTGACAAACCTCAGTTTATGGCGGTTAAAACTGGTTCTCTGCTGCAAAGATCTTGCGGCAGCGGTGACACCACGCCTCCACGCAACAAGCAGGGAGCAGGGATTGGAGCAGAGCACAGGCAGCCTCTAAATGTGCAGGTTTTCCCCACACCAACAGGCGTGTCAGTCAAAGTGCTTCGGCGTGTCACGAGTGACACGCGTGTCATAGGTTAGCCATCACTGGTCTAGGGTTTCCTGCTTGAGCATGGGGTTTGAATAGAAGACCTTCAAAGTCCCTTCCAACTCTTATTATTCTATGTTCTAATCATATTCATGACAAAATCTTCTGCCAACACAAGAGTCACTCCTGTTGTGGAATTTGTAGGTTCACCATCAGAATCTACATGGAGGACTGATCAATAGAAAGATACCAGCTTCATGATGATGATGATGATGATGATGATGATGATATCTGTTCAGTTGAGTCTGACTTGGCAATTCTATGGGCCAGGTCTCTCCACATCTTCCAATCTTGCACTATTTCTTTGAGTTGTTCTAATGCTCTGGCTGGTGTCAGCTTTGATGGTACCCAGCCACCATATTCTTTGATGGTCTGGTTTCCTTTTACCACCAATACTTCCCAACATAATTGCTTTCTCTAGTGAATTCCCTCATGTGACCTGACCAAAGTAAGTGAGGCACAGTTGTGAAATTTTGCCTTCCAGGGACTAACTTATTGTGGTTTTTCCCTATGTCTGTCTGTCTGTCTGTCTGTCTGTCTGTCTGTCTGTCTGTCTGTTTGTTTGTTTGTCTGTCTGTCTTTTTTGTTTTTTTTTTCATCTTTCTTTCTTTGTCTTTCCTTTTTCTTTCTTTCCTTCTTTCTTTGCCTTTCTTCTTTCTCTTTCTTTCTTTCTTTCTTTCTTTCTTTCTTTCTTTCTTTCTTTCTTTTCTTTCTTTCTTTCTTTCTTTTTCTTTCTTTCTTTCCTTCTTTCTTTGTCTTTCTTTTTTCTTTTTTCTTTCTTTCTTTCTTTCTTTCTTTCTTTCTTTCTTTCTTTCTTTCTTTCTTTCTTTCTTTCTTTCTTTCTTTCTTTCTTTCTTTCTTTCTTTCTTTCTTTCTTTCTCCTTTATGGATTGATTGAATTTATACAGCTGCCTACTCACTCACCGCAACTCTAGGCAACTTACAAACAGTAAAAACACAAAATAGAAATAAAAATAAACAATACCCTCCCACCCACCCTACTCCAGCGACAGCACACGATTAAAGAAGCCGTTCGATGGGCTCCAGCCCACTCTGGGTTCCCCAGACCCGCTGGCACAACCACATCTTTAGGGTCTTCCGAAGGACTGTCAGATCTCATCGGACTAATTCTAATCTCCCTGCAACCCCAAGATTGGAACAACCGGTCTGCCTCCCGCCACTATCCAGCTTGTTGAAAGCTTGCTTGAAAATATGCAAATGGCAATCATGTGACCTCAGGATGCTGCAACCATTGTAAATAACAGGCTGGTTTTGACCCCAAATTTTGATCACATGATTTCAGAGGTGCTGCAGTGGTTCTAAGTGTGAGAAGCAGTTGTAAATCACTTTTTTCCCAATACCATTATAATTTCAAACGGTCACTAAATGGTCTCCTGCTTAAGCAGGGGGTTGGACTAGATGACCTACAAGGTCCCTTCCAGCTGTATTCAGTATTCTGTATTCTAAAATGGAGAATTAGCACGAATCTTCTCTGTGTTTGTGGCGGTGAGTCAAAGCGCAAGGCTCAGAATTTTGCCACTAAGCCAAAGCATGAGGTGGAGAAAGGCAACACCAACAAGGATTTCTTGAAATAACACGGCCACCCTGTTCAGTTTCTCTACCAGCTTTCGGAACAACATATTTAGCCATTTCAGAGGTCACTTCTTTCTCCCTTATTGGTTCCTTCTGAAAATTCAAGGCACATGAACCTTAAAGAGAGAGAGAGAGAGAGAGAGAGAGAGAGAGAGAGAGAGAGAGAGAGAGATGATGTATCGCTTTGAAATAATAACTTTTAATGATTCGGGGGGTAAGTTGAGCTATGTTTACTTAGAAATTCCAGGTGCCCTCAGCCATTGGTGACCTTGGCCGCTTATAAGAAACAATAAGATCCATTCAAATTCGGGGCTTCGAAGATCTATAACTTGCTAAATGCATTAAGACATTAATGTCTGTTTGGGGATCAGTTCTCAACTTAACAGGTTAACCTCTGGCCCATCCGGGAATGAACAGCAAGTGAGAGTTTGTACGCAAGGAGTAACTGATAGCTACAGCCCACCCATCGGATCAACCCTTTTGGAAAGTTAAGGGTTTTTTTCTTTCTTTCTTCCTTTCCTGAGGAAACAAGCAGGAGAACTAATTTCAACGGACATCTCAAAATGCCGAGAACTGACATAGGTCTCTCCTGATCTCAGACCTTTTGGCTCTAAGAAGGAAAAGGATAATTTAGCCTGGAGTGGGGGGAAAAAAAGAATAAACTATAGAGGGAATCCTCGACTTACGACCCTTAATTGAGCCCCAAATTTCTGTTGCTAAGCTAGACATCCGTCAAGTGAATTTTGCCCCGTTTTTGAGACCTTTCTTGCCACCTTTGTTAAGTGAATCACTGCCATTGTTAGGAATACAGAACAACCGAGTTGGAAAGGCCATTGCGAGATCTTCTAGTCCAACCCCCTGGCTCAGCCAGGAGACCCTATACCAGGGGTCGTCAACCTTTTGGACCTCAGGGACCATTAAATTCATAATTTTAAATCCCGCGGACCACTAATATTATTATTTTTTTAAAAAAAGATAAATAGTATTTAGTGTAATATAAAAAGAGCAAATCATTTTTTCTGTGGACCACCAAAATTTCCTCACGGAGCACCAGTGATGGTGACCACTGCTCCATACCATTCTGGACAAAAGGCTGTCCAATTGAAAACTGCCAGTGATGGAGTACCCACAGTTTCTGGAGGGAAGCTGTTCCACTGATTAATTGTTCTTACTGTTAGGAAATTTCTCCTTAGTTCTAGATTGCTTCTCTCCTGGATTAGTTTCCATCCATTGCTTCTCATCCTGCCTTCAGGGGCTTTGGAGAATAGCTTGACTCCCTCTTCTTTGGGGCAGCCCGTGAGATATTGGTACACTATTATCATGTCTCCCCTAATCCTTCTTTTCATTAAACTAGACATACCCAGTTCCTGAAACTATTCTTCACATGTTTTAGCTCCAGCCCATTAAGTAAAGTTTGGTTCTTCAACCCAACAGAACAGACACAGACTTCAGAGAATAATTAAGACAGCAGAAAAAACAACTACTACCAACCTGCCTTCCATCGAGGACCTGTATATTGCACAGGTTAAAAAGAGGGCTGTGAAAATATCTACAGACCCCTCACATTCCAGACATAAACTCCTACCCTCAAAATGACACTATAGAGCACTGCACTCCAGAACAACTACTAGACACAAGGACAGTTTTTCCCCGAATGCCGTCACTCTGCTAAACAAATAATTCCCTCAACACTGTCCAACTATTTACAAAGTCTCCATTACTATTACTATTAATCTTCTCATCACTCCTTATCACCCATCCCCTCCCACTTGTGACTGTATGACTATAACTTTGTCACTTGTATCCTTACGATTTATATTGACTGTTTCCTAGTATGATTTGATTGCTTATTGTACCCTATGACTATCATTAAGTGTTGTACCTGATGATTCTTGACTCTTGACGAATGTGTCTTTTCTCTTATGTACACTGAGAGCATTTGCACCAAGACAAATTCCTTGTGTGTCCAATCACACTTGGCCAATGAAGAATTCTATTCTATTCTATTCTATTCTATTCTATTCTATTCTATTCTATTCTATTCTATTCTATTCTATAAGAATATCTGTAAAAAGTGTTAGGGTCTGCTTCCCCCCCTCTCTCTCAATATTGCTCTTTCTCTACATCTCTCTTCCTCCCTCTCTCCCCCTCCCTCCCTCTCTCTCCTCTCTCTTTCCCCCTCTCCCTCCTCTCTCACTCTCCACCTCTCTCTCTTTCTTTTCATCCCTCCCTCTCTCTTTCCTCCGCTCTCTTTCTCCCCCGCTCTCCTCATACATTGTGTGTGTGTGTGTGTGTGTGTGTGCGCGTGTGCGCAAATATATATACAAACCTCCCTTTCATCCTCATTTCTTTCACACCAAAACAGAACAAAAACAAAGAAACAAAACAAAACACCCGCAAATTCAAGCATTTTTTTATTGAGGTGGGTAATAATCACAACCATCATGATAATGGTTGATGATAATGGGGAAAATGATCTTCACATAAACAAATCTTTAGAAAAAAACAAAACAGAGAAAAAAAATCCTATACATACAGGATTTGTAAACTGAAAGAGATGAGAAAAAAGTTTGAAGCAATGTTCAAATGTTGGAATGGGTTAGAGCAGAGAAGGAAACTACTGGCTGTTCACAAATAACTTTTGACCTGAGGAAGTTATAAATCTCCTGGGGCACAAACTTGATTGGTACAATATTTTACACTTTTGTATTTTCTGCTGTGCTTTAGTATTAGTGGCCTTTAACCACTATACCAAACTGACTCTCTCTGCTTAGTACAGAAATCCACATTAGCCCTTTCTTTCTTTCTTTCTTTCTTTCTTTCTTTCTTTCTTTCTTTCTTTCTTTCTTTCTTTCTTTCTTTCTTTCTTTCCTTCCTTCCTTCCTTCCTTCCTTCCTTCCTTCCTTCCTTCCTTCCTTCCTTCCTTCCTTCCTTCTTTCCTTCATCTCTCCTTCCTCCTTCTTTCTTTATTTCTTCTTGGATAAAAAGTGAAATGTCTTCTTCCTTCCTTCCTTCCTTCCTTCCTTCCTTCCTTCCTTCCTTCCTTCCTTCCTTCCTTCCTTTGTCTCTCCCTCCCTCCCTCTTTCTTTCTTTCTTTCTTTCTTTCTTTCTTTCTTTCTTTCTTTCTTTCTTTCTTTCCTTCTTTCTTTCTTATTGGATGAGAAGTGAAACATCTCCTTCCTTCCTTTGTCGCTCCCTCCTCCCTCCCTCCCTCCTCCTTCTTTCTTTCTTTCCTTCCTTCCTTCTTTCTTTCTTCTTGGATGAGAAGTGAAACATCTCCTTCCTTCCTTCCTTCCTTCCTTCCTTTGTTGTCTCCTTTCTTTCTTTCTTTCTTTCTTTCTTTCTTTCTTTCTTTCTTTCTTTCTTTCTTTCTTTCTTTCTTTCTTTCTTTCTTTCTTTCTTCTTGGATGAGAAGTGAAACATCTCCTTTCTTCCTTCCTTTGTCGCTCCCTCCCTCTTTCTTTCTTTCTTTCTTTCTTTCTTTCTTTCTTTCTTTCTTTCTTTCTTTCTTTCTTTCTTTCTTTCTTTCTTTGATGTGAAGCGAAACATCTTCAAAGAAAAACCAGAAAGTCAAGCAAATATATATACAAACCTCCCTTTCATCCTCATTTCTTTCACACCAAAACAGAACAAAAACAAAGAAACAAAACAAAACACCCGCAAATTCAAGCATTTTTTTATTGAGGTGGGTAATAATCACAACCATCATGATAATGGTTGATGATAATGGGGAAAATGATCTTCACATAAACAAATCTTTAGAAAAAAAACAAAACAGAGAAAAAAATCCTATGGATTTGTAAACTGAAAGAGATGAGAAAAAAAGTTTGAAGCAATGTTCAAATGTTGGAATGGGTTAGAGCAGAGAAGGAAACTACTGGCTGTTCACAAATAACTTTTGACCTGAGGAAGTTATAAATCTCCTGGGGCACAAACTTGATTGGTACAATATTTTACACTTTTTGTATTTTCTGCTGTGCTTTAGTATTAGTGGCCTTTAACCACTATACCAAACTGACTCTCTCTGCTTAGTACAGAAATCCACATTAGCCCTTTCTTTCTTTCTTTCTTTCTTTCTTTCTTTCTTTCTTTCTTTCTTTCTTTCTTTCTTTCTTTCTTTCTTTCTTTCTTCCTTCCTTCCTTCCTTCCTTCCTTCCTTCCTTCCTTCCTTCCTTCCTTCCTTCCTTCCTTCTTTCCTTCATCTCTCCCTTCCTCCTTCTTTCTTTATTTCTTCTTGGATAAAAAGTGAAATGTCTTCTTCCTTCCTTCCTTCCTTCCTTCCTTCCTTCCTTCCTTCCTTCCTTCCTTCCTTCCTTCCTTTGTCTCTCCCTCCCTCCCTCTTTCTTTCTTTCTTTCTTTCTTTCTTTCTTTCTTTCTTTCTTTCTTTCTTTCTTTCTTTCCTTCTTTCTTTCTTATTGGATGAGAAGTGAAACATCTCCTTCCTTCCTTTGTCGCTCCTTCCCTCCCTCCCTCCTTCTTTCTTTCTTTCCTTCCTTCCTTCCTTCTTTCTTTCTTCTTGGATGAGAAGTGAAACATCTCCTTCCTTCCTTCCTTTGTTGTCCCCCCTCTTTCTTTCTTTCTTTCTTTCTTTCTTTCTTTCTTTCTTTCTTTCTTTCTTTCTTTCTTTCTTTCTTTCTTTCTTTCTTCTTGGATGAGAAGTGAAACATCTCCTTTCTTCCTTCCTTTGTCGCTCCCTCCCTCCCTCTTTCTTTCTTTCTTTCTTTCTTTCTTTCTTTCTTTCTTTCTTTCTTTCTTTCTTTCTTTCTTTCTTTCTTTGATGTGAAGCGAAACATTTTCAAAGAAAAACCAGAAAGTCAGTTGCCTCTTGAAAAAAAGCATCTTTGGGACAAGAACATTGGACATCGCTTAACATCAGTCTAGAACAATGGTTGTTTTCCAGTGCAGTTAAAGTACTAATTACACTACAGAAGCAGCTACGGAATGAGAGATAGTTAACCTCAGTAGTCTCAAAAGTGATTCCCTCCCCCCAGAAGACAACTGAACTGGGTTTTTTTTTTTCTTTCAGAAGAAAGAAAAAGACATTTCACTTCTCACCCAAGTAGCTTCATCCGTTGTGACTGGATGGTGAGGAGATAGAAGGATAGTTTCTCCATAGACATTTAACCACAGAAGATGTAGAAATTTTTTTAGAGAAAAAAAAAAATCTGCAACTGATAGTCTGAACCAGGACTGTCCATCCTGGCTGGGGAATTCTGGGAGTTGAAGTCCACAAATCTTAAAGTTGCCATGATTGGACACCCCTGATCTCAACCCTGAATGAGTGTCAACCCTGACGCCATTTTGGAGCATCTTCAGGGCTGACACAGCAAGACTGGTTGGAACTGTGGGAACAGAGATAGCTGGGGGACTTGTAGCCAAAATAAAATTCTTTCTCCTGGGAACAAAGGATATTCTCACCAGGTCAGCAGTGGGATCCCACCTGTTCCACTATCGGTTTGTTGATGGCGGGCACGCACGCAGCTTTCCACACACCAGCTGAGGCCTGCAGTGTCAATCAGCTGCGAGGATAAAGAAGACAAAAGATTTGAAATACCTGATTGTAAATGTATTAACAGCGGCTAGGATTGTATTTGCTAAAAACTGGAAAAATGAGAAAACACCATCGCAGGAAGAAATCATTAAGAAAATATTGGAATGTGCTGAAATGAGTAGATTGACATTTGAAATTAGAGAACAAGAGGATAAACCATTTTATAAAATTTGGGACCTTTTCTATCAATGGTTAGATAATAAAATATAGTAATGAAATATGTAGATCTTTAGAAAATAATAAATATATAAAGATGTATTTCCTTTTTATTATATCTACAAAATGTTTTTAGGATAGATTTGGGAGGATAATATGAATTGTTATAAAATAAACTAAGTAAATTATGGTTATCTCGTAAAATATGAATGAATAAAACTATAGTCAAATGATTGATTAATAATGATACTAAGGTATTTAATTTTTGATTGAAAATATGAGATTATATGTAATGTAACTGTAATTGAAGACTACGAAATAGATGCACAAAATGATTTGAAAACCAACCGGCACACTGTTTGGAAGAAAGTTTGATGTTTTTATGTTTTGTTTGTTTATGTTTGTTTTTAAAAACCAATAAAATTTACAAAAAGAAGAAGAAGAAGAAGAAGAAGAAGAAGAAGAAGAAGAAGAAGAAGAAGAAGAAGAAGAAGAAGAAGAAGAAGAAGAAGAAGAAGAAGAAGAAGAAGAAGAAGAAGAAGAAGACAAAAGCACAGGGTTAGGAGGGAGGGCACTTTTCTCTTCTTTCAATGATCTCAGCTGATCATTGAGGCTCTTTTTCCTCCTCTTAGCTGATTGTTGGAGGCTTTTTCTTTACTTCCGGTTCAGGTGAACAGGTATGAGTTTTTGCTACCGGTTAGGCCGAACCAGGCTGAACCGGTAGCATTACCACCACTGCACCAGGTTCTGGGGAGGCATGGACTAAAACCAACTGGGGTTGGGGCTGGATTGGACCACGTGATGGACATGTGGACCGGCGGGGAGGGGGGGAAGAACTTTGACTTTTGATTTGGGTTGGGGAAACCACAGGAACTTTAGAGTTAGGTTTTCACTAATATGATATGCCTTGTCAATCTTTCCTCTGAGGAACATCTAGGCCTCAGAGATTTGATTGTGTTGGGTCTGTTACTTGGAACCCTGATAGTGAGTTTTTCAACCTAAATTGCAGCCCGAGGTTTCGGAGAAATGCTTTGCCAAATTAGTGACTTGTAAAACTTATCTTTCTTTTTTGTTGTTATTCAGAGTTTGAGCTTTAACATCGGACTTCTTTGAGCAAATTCAAGAGTGAACTTTAATTCGTGTCTTTTAAACAAAGGTTAGGCAGGACTTATGGCAGCTCACAAAAGAAGAAAAAAAAATGAGAAAGAATTGCATATTATGTTGAAAGTGCTCCTGACTTTCAAATGTCTTCACAGGTATTATTTCTGATGAATAGGAACAAAGAGCCAAAAAACAGTTAAAAACGAATATTCAAATGTGTGCATAAAAACGTTTGGTAAATGAACACTGTTTAGTTTGCTGACATAATTACTTCAATGTAATTTTTATGAGTTGTAGAAATCTCAGCATTTTCACTGAACCAGATAATTAGACTCTGAATAGAACAGGGTCAGAATAATTAATACATCAAAACTAGATGAACTTTTTCTAATTATTTTTATTTAATCTCTATTATAATTATTGTTATACTCTGCTGAGCATGAGTGCCTCATGTTCATAGATTTGAATACCATCCTATGGTTTGAGTCGTGGGATTTGGTAGAATATTAACAAACCGTAGCCAGGAGAAATTAGAACGGTGTCGTTTCATGATGGAATTCTAAATTGGAATTTTTCTTACTTTTTCTCTGAAGAGATGCAACAAATTTGCTCCACACTCAGGTACTAAAAAGAGCATTTTTATTTTTATTTATTTCAAAGGAGAAGGCCACACTTGGAATACTGCATCCAGTTTTGGTCACCACCTTGTGAAAAGAAAAGATGTTGAGACTCTAGAAAGAGTGCAGAGAAGAGCAACAAAGATGATTAGGAGACTGGAGGCTAAAACATATAAAGAACGTTTGCAGGAATTGGGTATGTTCTAGTTTAATGAAAAGAAAGACCAGGGGTGACATGGTAGCAGTCTTCCAATACTTGAGGGGCTGCCCCAAAGAAGAGGGAGTCAAGCTATTCTCCAAAGCACCTGAAGGCAGGATAAGTAGCAACAGATGGAAATGAACCAAGGAGAGAACCAACCTAGAATTGAAGTGAGAAGAATCAACCAGGTGTAGGTGTTCCATCACAGGAGGCTTTTAAGAAGAGACTGGAACATCATTTGTTTGAAATAGTATAGGGTTTCCTGCCTGAGCAGGGGTTGGACTAGAGAGCCTCCAAGATCCCTTCCAACCCTGTTATTTGGAGGAGGAGGAGGAGGAGGAGGAGGAGGAGGAGGAGGAGAAGAAGAAGAAGAAGAAGAAGAAGAAGAAGAAGAAGAAGAAGAAGAAGAAGAAGAAGAAGAAGAAGAAGAAGAAGAAGAAGAAGAAGAAGAAGAAGAAGAAGAAGAAGAAGAAGAAGAAGAAGAAGAAGATGAAGAAGAAGAAAGAGGAGGAGGAGGAGAGGAGGAGGAAGAGGAAAGAAGAAGGCGGGGATGGAGAAGAGGAAGAAGAAGAAAAAAGAGAAGAGAGGAGGAGAGAGATACATTAATTTTATATCCAAGTTACTGGCCTTAGCTAAATTTGTTTGTTTATAGCAATCCTCCTTTACTTAATGGGAAAATCTTGTGTATATACTGCATTCTTCTGATGCTACCAACACTTGTAGGATACTCAGCATTATAAGATGATGAAATCTGAAGGCATTTAAATATGGTGAAAGAGACAAGAATTTTGTCAGGTGCCAAAGCGGGAAGAAAAAAATTAAAAATAACCCAGCCCTTACTGACAGTTCCACTCCTTCATCTCAATTAACTCTATTAAGCTAATTAGAGTCATGAATGGCATTTCTGCAAAAAGAAGGATGACCAACTTCCCCCCCCCCCCTTAACAGCAAATTATATAAAATGAAGCAAAGGCATGACAGGGCAAAGTAAACTATATACAATATAGTTAAAACAAAACTCTCTCCTGAAATTGAGAGTAAAGGAGACTATTTCTGCCGGCCTGGGGAACTGCTGAAAAGATGTGGAAAGGAAAGAGACATTTACCAAAGGCTGTTTTATTTTACTTATGTTGTTAATTGCAAAGTCATGTCCGACCCATTGTGACCCCATGGACAAGGTTCCTCCAGCCCTTCCTGTCCTCTACCATCCTCTGGAGTCCATTTAAGCTCATGCCGACTGCTTCAGTGACTCCATCCAGCCACCATCTCCTCCTCCTCCTCCTCCCTCCTCCTCCTCCTCCTCTCTTCTTCTTCTTCTTCTTCTTCTTCTTCTTCTTCTTCTTCTTCTTCTTCTTCTTCTTCTTCTTCTTCTTCTTCTTCTTCTTCTTCTTCTTCTTCTTCTTCTCTTCTTCTTCCTCCTCCTCCTCCTCCTCCTCCTCCTCCTCCTCCTCCTCCCTTCTTTCTTCTTCTTCTTCTTCTTCTTCTTCTTCTTCTTCTTCTTCTTCTTCTTCTTCTTCTTCTTCTTCTTCTTCTTCTTCTTCTTCTTCTTCTTCTTCTTCTTCTTCTTCTTCTTCTTCTTCTTCTTCTTCTTCTTCCCTCAATCGCTCCCAGCATTCGTTTCTTCTCCAGTGAGTCCTTCCTTCTTATTAGGTGGCCAAAGTATTTAGGTTTCATCTTCAGGATCTGGCCTTCTAAAGAGCAGTCAGGGTTGATCTCCTCTAGGACTGACCGGTTTGATCGCCTTGCAGTCCAAGGGACTTGCAAGAGTCTTTTCCAGCACCAGAATTCAAAGGCCTCGATTTTACTTATATCTGAACTCATGAATTGTTCTAACTTTCATTGTATGTTTTATCCTCTAGCTCCTCCAATCATCTTTGTAGCTCTTCTCTGCATTCTTTCTAGAGTCTCAACATCTTTGGTGTGGTGACCAAATCTGGATGCAATATTTCAAGTTCAATTCATCTTCTCCTTCTGGGATACCTTGGCGACCAAAACTGGATGCAGTATTCCAAGGATGGTCTTACTTACCAAGGCATTACAAAGTGGTACTAACACTTCACATGATCTTTAGAATTTAGAATAGAATAGAGATGGAAGGGACCTTGGAGGTCTTCTAGTCCAGCCCCCTGCTCAAGCAGGAGAACCTATACTGCTTCAGATAAGTGACTGTCTTGTCTCTTCTTCAAAACCTCCAGCGTTGGATCACCCACAACTTCTTGTGGCAAGCTGTTCCACTGGTTCATTGTCCTCACTGTTAGGAAGTGTCTCCTTAATTCCAGGTTGCTTCTTCCTTTGGTTAGTTTCCATCAGTTGTTCCTTGTCCTACTTTCCGGTGCTTTGTAGAATAATTTGACCTCCTCTTCTTTGTGTCAGCCCCTCAAATACTGGAATACTGCTGTCATGTCACCCCTAATTCTTCTTTTTAGACTAGCCAAACCCAAGTCCTGCAGCTGTTCGTCATATGTTTTAATCCCCAAGCCTTTGATCATCTTAGCTGCTCTTTTCTAAAGTTTTTCCAAAGTCTCAACATCTTTTTTTTTTTTTTTGTCTATCCTTCTATTAATGCAGCCTAGCACTGTGTTGGCTTTTTTTTTTTTTTTTGCAGCTTTTTTTTTCAGAGGGGGCAAGCTAATAAATGGACATAACGCTAACATCTAGCATTCCATTTGGTTATATTTATGATTTGGCTCACTAGGATAACTAACGGCTATAATCAGAATGCAAATGGTGGCAAAGGCTAGCTACAGAACCAGAATCTACGCTATTGGCATCCTTCATTCCTATTCCCCACCCCCCATTTATCTTTCATGCTTTATTAAGTGAGGGGGAGGGAGGGAGGGGGAGGGAGAGAGAGAGAGAGAGAGAGCATGTGCGAGAAAAATACATTTCTGAGTCTTGATTGCAATTATAGGTAAGCAATTCTAATTGCATTACTAGATAATTAAAAGATCTGAAGCAGTTGTGGGAAAATTTGAAATTGATCTTCGGTTGTCTCTCGGCATAATTGAAAAGGTTTCAAGCAGCATGAGAATTCTTGTGCTTTTCATTTTCTCGGCACACAAAGAACGGGGTCATGTCTTCACTCCTAAGCCAACAGCACTCATACCAATACAACTGAAAGAAGAGATAGTTGTAAGACTTTGAAATGTCGCTCAACCAAGCTGTCTTCCTCATCTCCTTTATTTCTGTCAGAATGAGTGCAGGGTCCTTGACTGTTGAAATTTTGTGCAAATCTTCTTGGACTGTAGAATTGCAGGCTGGGTTCCTAAATGTTGGTTGTTGTTTGTTTGTTTGTTTGTTGTTGTTGTTGAGTCACAAAGTCATGTCCAACTCTTTGTGACTCCATGGACCATAGCACACCAGATTCCCAGGTGGTCCATTGTCTCCTGAAGTTTTCTCAAATTCATGATCATGGCATTGATGACCCTATCTAACTATCTCACTGTCAGCTTTGGAAGCCATATTCCATGCTGCCCCATAGCCTTAAGTAGCTTAAGTAGCTCTAAGTAGACAAAATAAAATTATTTTGTTAGTTCAAGGTCATTGAGTATGGCACAGGATGAAATAAGGATCTTACTTTCGGACGGATCGTGATTGAGCCACGTGATGTGATGAAGACCAAGCGGGGATAGATTTGTAGTTTGAGAAACTGTGGAAAGCCCGAAAACTTTTAGATTTGGGATTCCACAGATGTGCCAGGTGCTATTCTAATAAAGGTGCTTTTGAGATTATGTTTGTCTCGGAGTTAACTGATTGGAATGGACGTTTGCTGGAACAATGACACTCACTCTCTTTCTCCATCCCTTTCCCTTTTTGCCTTCCATCTTTGACAACCTCAGGGTTTTTTTCAGATAACAGATTAACAGGGTTGGAAGGGACCTTGTAGGTCATCTATTCCAACCCCCTGCCCAAGCAGGAGACCCTACACCCTTTCTGACAAATGGCAGTCCAGTCTCTTCTTGAAAGCCTCCAGTGATGAAGCTCCCACCACTTCCGAAGGCAACTTCTGTTCCATGGGTTGATTGTTCTCACTGTCGGAACATTTCTCCTTCTTTCTAGGTTGAATCTCTCCTTGATTTGGGGGATCCCTCTCTTCTCATTAGGTGGCCAAAGTATTGGAGCTTCAGCTTCAGGATCTGTTCTTCCAAAGGACAGTCAGGGTTGATTTCCTTTAGGATCAACTGATTGGATCTCCTTGCAGTCCAAAGGATTCCCAAGAGTCTTCTCTTCAGCATAATTTGAAAGCATCAATTCTTCAGGGCTCCGTTTTCCTTATGATGAACCACGGTGGCGCAGAGGTTAGAGTGCAGTACTGCAGGCTACTTCTGCTGACTGCCGGCTGCCTGCAATTTGGCAGTTCGAATCTCACCAGGCTCAAGGTGGACTCAGCCTTCCGTCCTTCTGAATTGGGTAAAATGAGAAGCCAGATTGTTGTGGACAATAGGCTGACTCTGTAAACTGCTTGGACAGAGCTGCAAAACACTATAAAGAGGTATATAAGTCTAAGTGCTATTGCTATTCCTTCCTTCCTCTTCCTTTATAGAGAGGGCTATAAAGCACTGTAAAGCAGTATATAAGTCTAAGGGCTATTGCTATTGTTATGATCCAACTCACACAACCATACCTTACCGCTGGCTGGGAAAACCATAGCTTTGACTATATAAACTTTTGCCAGCAAGGTCACTATCTCTGCTTTTTAATATGCTGCCTAGATTTGCTTTAGTTTTCCTCCCAAGGAGAAAATGTTGTTGTTTTAATTTCGTGTCTGCAGTCTCTATCTGCAGTGGTTTTGGAGCCCAAGAAAATAAAATCTGTCACTGCTTCCCATTTCTTCCCTTTCTATATGCCTGGAAGCGTGTCATGATCTTAGCCTTTTTTTAAAAAAAATTTTTGAGTTTCAGGCCAACCGTTGCTCTCTCTCTCTCCTCTTTCATCCTTACCCATAGGCTCTTTAGTTCCTCTTCATTTTCTGCCATTCGAGTGGTATCGTTTGCATATCGGGGGTTGTTGATATTTTTTCTGGGTAATCTTAACATATTATAAAATGGCATTTAAGGTTGCTTCGATTTAAAGCTGGTACTTTTTCCAGAAGAAATCTAAAATGTATTGGGGATCCAGCCTGTTTGGTTATTTTGTGATTTGATGTACTCTAGAGATTGAGAAGGCAGTTTAATTTCATATAGCAATTTAAGTGTTTTGGAGAAAATCCTAACCCTGGAATGAAGCAATGTTAAGTGTCCTTGAAATATCTAAACTGCAAAGTTCTGGATAATCACTAGGGGATTACTACAGTTTGGAGATGCCTTTTCTGTCATCTTCTAATGGTCTCCTGGAGTTATGGTAACCCTATATTTTGGGGAGAGGGAGAAGGCTTTGACTGGGTCCCATGGGGACAAATCTATGCAGTTTTCTTGGAGACATTTTCCAGAAGTGGTCTTCCCTGGCATTCTTTCTGAGGCTGGCCCAAAGTCATTTCATTGGCTTCAAGTCTAAGGCAGGACTTGAACTTATGATCACTTGGGTTCTACTTTGCTGCCTTTAATCTTTACAGAAGACCCGGCTCTCTCCTACGGTAATTAGTAAACGACTCCAAGTAAAACATCTGTGTTTATTCTTCATAAAAGGTCATCCATAAAGGGTTAGTTAGGATATTATTCTTCTCCTTTATTTACTTCAAGTGGAGTATGTCCTTATGTCATTTATAATTTTCCTTCAGTTTCTGTTCTAATTTCTCAACAATTATATCTAGAACCATCATCATATCTTTTCCTTCCTTCCTCCTTCCTTCCTTTCCCATTTTCTTCCTTCCTTCTTCCTTCCTTTCCCATTCCTCCTTCCTTCCTTTCCCATTTTCTTCCTTCCTTCTTCCTTCCTTTCCCATTTCCTTCCTCCTTCCTTCCTTTCCCATTTTCTTCCTTCCTTCTTCCTTCCTTTCCTATTTCTTCCTCCTCCTCCCTCCCTCCCTTCCCCATTTCCTTCCTTCCTTTCCCATTTCCTTCCTTCCTCCTTCCTTCCTTTCCCATTTCCTTCCTTCCTCCTTCCTTCCTTCCCTATTTCCTTCCTCCCTCCTTCCTTCCTTTCCCATTTCCTTCCTTCCTCCTTCCTTTCTTTCCCATTTCCTTCCTTCCTCCTTCCTTCCTTTCCCATTTTCTTCCTTCCTTCTTCTTTCCTTTCGTATTTCTTCCTCCTCCTCCTCCCTCCCTCCCCCCCTCCCCATTTCCTCCTTCCTTCCTTCCTTCCTTTCCCATTTTCTTCCTTCCTTCTTCCTTTCCTTTTTCCCATTTTCTTCCTTCCTCCTCCTTCCCCCATCCCTCCTTCTCCTTCCTTCCTTCCTCCCTCCTCCCTTCCTTCCTTCCTTCCTTTCTTTCCTTCCCCTCCTTTTCTTCCTTTCCTTCCTTCCTCCTTCCTTCCTTTCGTATTTCCTTCCTCCTCCTCCTTCCTCCTCCCTTCCTCCTCCTTCCTTTCTTTCCCATCCTTCTTCCTCCTCCTTCCTTCCTTTCCCATTTTCCCTTCCTTCTTCTTCCTTTCGTATTTCCTTCCTCCTCCTCCCCTCCCTCCCTCCCTTCCTTCCCCATTTCCTCCCTTCCTTCTTCCTTCCTGTTCCATTTCCTTCCTCCCTCCCTCCCTCCCGCCTCCCTTCTTTCTTTTTCCCTTCCCCTTCCCACCTCTCTCTTCTTTCTTTATTCCTCTCTTCGTTTGCCAATCATAATAATGTTTATTTTTGTCCCCCACCACATCACCACAAAATGAACAAATAAATTTACACTGTAAATTGATGGTTATTCCGGTGAGGATAACTAGTGGGACAAGCAAGAGAACTTTACTCATGAACAAATTTACCTTCTTGGCCCGAAAATGTGATCCAATCACAATGCTTTGTGAGAACAAGAAGAAAATAGTTCAGTTCAGGCCCAAGAACTGAATCAGGAGAAACAATCTGAGGATGAATTTTTTCCCCTCCTCCCCCCCAAAATAATTTCATCTCAGATATTTTTTTTTTTAAAAAAATGAAGCTGCAATAAAATAAAAATAATAAAATTTACTTCACCGTAAAATTTAAGAAAACTTTCATGGGTAGTTTGCATCCTTTTCTATCCCATTATTTCATCGTGTTCTTTCAGGATAACAAGCTGAGAATTCTTTTTAATTTTTTCCTCTATTTATTTTTATTTTTCTGAGGGTTGTTTTTTTTTTTTTGCTGCTGATTAAATAGCCTTTGGGTCACAGCAAAATAAAAAACTCCCTTTCCTGATTCCCTCCCACATGTTTCCTTGCAGAGGTCCCAGTGAGTCATCAAGCTCTACTTATTTCATGAGGAAAACTGTTTGTGAATTTATTTCCAGAACCTCAATTCCTGTGGCTAAATACTTATGCATTTCATCCATTTTTAGGATTGTAGACTCTTTCCGTCTCTTCTTCTCCAGCCTCCCATTTCTTTTGTTATTCCCTCTTGACTGTTCTGTTTATGTTCTGAAATCTGGAACAAAAGCAGACCCCCGTGTCACTGTGTGGGCTACAAAGACAACCCTGAATCATGTTAGTTGGAAATCAAGATAAGCTAAGAGGGCCTTTTGCTTGCTTCCAATGAAAGAGCTGGTGGGCACTGGGGGTTTTTAAGAAGAGGCGTTCACTTGAAATCCATCACTGGAGACTTTCAAGAAGAGATTGGACTCCCATCTGTCAGAAATGGCGTAGGGTCTCCTGCTTGGGCAGTGGGTTGGACTAGATGACCTACAAGGTCCCTTCCAACTCTGTCAATCTGTTATCTGTTACTTGTCTGAAATGGAATAGGACCATGATGGCCAACCTATGGCACACGTGCCAAAGGTGGCTCATAGGCATGCAAGCCGTCGCCCCAGCTCAGCTGTGTATGTGCACTTCCTGCTGGCCAGCTGGCCTTTGGGTCTGTGCTGCGCAGTGATGGGATTCAATTTTTTTTTACTACCAGTTATTTGGGCATGGCTTGGTGGGCATGGCCGGGGAAGGATACTGCAAAATCCCCATTCCCTCCCAACCCTACTAACCTGCTTTCCAGCTCCGTTCTCCTGTGCAGGGCAACAAAAGAAGATCCAGCCGATCAGCTGGGACTCAGGAGGCAGTCAGAGGTGGGATTTGTCGGTTCTCTGAACTCAAAATTTCCGCTACCGGTTCTCCAGAACTGGTCAGAACCAGCTGAATACCACCTCTACACCCCACTAACCTGCTTTCCAGCTCCGTTCTCCTGTGCAGGGCAACAAAAGAAGACACAACCAATCAGCTGGGACTTGGGAGGCAGAGAATAGATGGGGGCAGGGCCAGTCAGAGGTGGAATTGGCCGGTTTTCTGAACTATTCAAAATCTCCGCTACCGGTTCTCCAGAACTGGAAAAAAAACTGTTGAATACCCACCTCTACACCCCACTAACCTGCTTTTCAGCTCCGTTCTCCTGTGCAGGGCAACCAAAGAAGACTCAGCCAATCAGCTGGGACTCAGGAGGCGGAAAATAGATGAAGGCAGGGCCAGTCAGAGGTGGGATTTGCCGGTTCTCCGAACTGCTCAAAATTTCCACTACCGATTCTCCAGAACTGGTCAGAACTTGCTGAATACCACCTCTGCTGCTGTGCATGCATGAGGGGCGGGGCGCATGCGGGAATCACGTGGGTGGCAAGGTGTACATGCGGGTGACCTGCGTGCATGTGCGGAGGGGCGGGGTGCACGCATGGGAGTTGCGTCTGCATGCTTGGGGAGAAGCACGTGCATGCGTGGGGGTACACACGTACACACGCAGGATTTCCTGCACACATGTGGCTCACATGCACATGCACAGGGATCCCTGGTGGGGGTCTTGCATGCATGCGAGGGGGTCGTGCGTGCACGTTGCATTTTGGGGGTGCGCTCACGCGCACACTTCGGGCACTTGGTTCCGAAAAGGTTAGGCATCACTGGTATAGGATCTCCTGCTTGACCAAGGGGCTGGACTAGAAGACCTCCAAGGTCCCTTCCAGCTCTATTCTGATTCTGACCAATGTGAGGTGAAATGTTTCTTCCTTGTTCAAGAAGGAGAACCTGTGACGCTCCTCAAGAATTCGTAAATAGTGAACAATTGAGGGAACTAGGTATGTCTACTCTAACAAAGAGAAGAATTGGGGTGTCATGAAGGATGGCAGTCTTCCAATATCTTAGGGGCTGCCCCAAAGAAGAGGGAGTCAAGCTATTCTCCAAAGCACCTGAGGGCAGGACAAGAAGCAATAAGGATGGAAACTAATCCAGGAGAGAAGCAACCTAGAACTAAGGAGAAATTTTCTGACGGTGAGCACAATTCATCAGCGGAACAACTTGCCTCCAGAAGTTGTGAATGCTTTGTCACTGGAGGTTTTAAAGAAGAGATTGGACAGCCATTTGTCTGAAATGGGTACAGGGTCTGCTGCCTGAGCAGGAGGTTCGACTGGAAGACCTCCAGGGTGCCCTCCAACTCTGTATATTCTATTATATCTGTTGTATCTAGCTGTTGGTTTTCCATCTTTGCACCTTTTCATGGGGTATAGCAGGGCAGCCAAATGAATTGATTATGTGACATCAAGTCATTGTCAACTTTTACAGTAGATATTTCTCCTGGATATCCTGCTCCCCAACCTGTTCTACAGATCCTCCAATGTGCAGTATTGGCAGGCAAACTAGGCAGTATCAAAACTTATTGGGACGAATATGCTAACCACAGCAGGTGTGCTTATCTCTGTGTGTGTGAGAGAGAGGGGGGGAGAGGAGGAGGAGGAAGGAGGAGGAGGAGGAGGAGGAGGAGGAGGAGGAGGAGGAGGAGGAGGAGGAGGAGGAGGAGGAGGAGGAGGAGAAGAAGAAGAAGAAGAAGAAGAAGAAGAAGAAGAAGAAGAAGAAGAAGAAGAAGAAGAAGAAGAAGAAGAAGAAGAAGAAGAAGAAGAAGAAGAAGAAGAAGAAGAAGAAGAAGAAGAAGAAGGAAGGAAGGGAAGGAAGGAAGGAAGGAAGGAAGGAAGGAAGGAAGGAAGAAGACAGGAAGGTAAAAGATAGATAGATAGATAGATAGATAGATAGATAGATAGATAGATAGATAGATAGATAGATAGATGGATGGATGATAGGATAGACAGAGAAATGCCTCTTGTCTTTACAAGGAATACATTTGTATATTATTATTATTATTATTATTATTATTATTATTATTATTATTATTATTATTATTATTATTATTATTATTATTATTATTATTATTATTATTATTATTATTAGCTTGGGAGAACACGAGAGAAGTTCCCCATTCCGAGAAACAATTTTGATTTTTTGCAGTTGCAAACATTAAATTATGTGGAATCTCGTCACATGCCCAGACTGGCATTACACCTTTATCTAGCCATCATCTCTATGTTTACTGCATCATATCCCACCTATAGGTTAAGTACGTCATTGGGGCAAGAATGTTGGTCTATAGACCAAAGCATTTTATATTGCAGACGGCCCACAAATAATTTCACCGCCTACATTGTTGAGTTTTCATTTCCTTTTCTTGCCTCTTCCTACACAGAGGGGTAAGTTGTTCCGGGATAATATTCCCGTGTTATCTGATTAAATGATAGCAGTTCTTGAAATTTTATGCTAGAATGTTAGACTTTATGGTGCCAGGAGACATTTTGGTGTTAAATTATACTAGTCCCGTCAAGCTGCGGTTTTGCTCCTTCCAAAATTCCTCACATGATCACCCAAGAGAGAGCTTCCAAATTCATTTCAGAGTGGTGCTTTAGGCAAAACGTGGTGCCAGCTGCAGTTTAAATTCAATATTACATTTATGTCACCACTTCCCTCAGCAGTGGAATTCCAGGACAGCATAAATCATTTCTCCAGGGAGCAGGGATGAAATTCTTCTGTTCTGCCTTAGCAAAATCAACGCAGGGTACTCCACACTAAAACAGGTAGTCCTCAACTTATGACCAAAATGGAGCCTGGAATGTCTATCGTGAAATTGTGACGGTCATAAGTTGAGGCACTCATGTGAAAAATTTGATGACTTTTTTTTTGTGACCGTCGTTAAGCCAGGGGTCTCGAACTCAAAAGTCCTCAGATCTGGCCCATAGGGCTGGTTTGGAAATAGGAAAAGGACTGTCCCACGGTGCCTCTGCTAGCAAAAATGGGCTGCACGCAGGGGTGGGATTCTACCAGTTTGGACCAGTTCGAGCGAACCAGATGTTGAATTTGCATCTGGCTCACTGAACTGGTATTTGAACCGACCTGCTGGCCCCACCCTGCCCCGCCCCTCCCAGGAGTCCCCACGTGGCCCATTTTCGATGCAGGTAAGTGCAGGGTTCGCGCAGAGGCTCTGAGAGGGGGGAAAACCGGGCCTTGGCCCTATTTCTGGCTTCTGGAGGGCCGGTTCCTGGGTTTTTTGAATCCCACCTCTGGGTGCGGGTGGGGTGTGCACTGCCCCCACCCCGCAACCGCTTTTCACCTCCAGAGTCCTCCAGGAGGCCTTCCAAGCCCAAAACGGAGCATCAGGAGTGGTCCAGGAGGCTGTCCTTGACTCAGAAGGTGATAAAAGGGAGGAAAAGTAAAATATTTTACCTTCCAGGCTACCTTGCAGGATTCTGCTACTGTAGCTTATGTCAACAATGTTGTAATTCTAGTCTTCCTATGGAGTCAGCTTCTTGATCTGGTCTCTCTCTCTCTCTCTTTCTCATAAGGTGATCAAGTAGATCAAATAAGTATTTAAAAAAACCAAAACCACAGAAATGTACGCCTCCCTATTTTTATAAGTTTATAAAACCATGTCTGAGGAGGTGCGGTCCCGTGTCGTGTCCACCATTGCCACATCCGCCCATCCGGCCTTCCAAGGTCAGACCCAATCCTGATGTGGCCCTCAATGAAATTGAGTTTGACACCCCTGCGTTAAGCCAACACTGCCATTATTAAGCAAACACAGTATGGTGGTTAACGCCACGGTCATTAAATGAATGCCACAGTTGTTAAGTGTGTCAATGCTTTCCTTTGGGCATCATGTGGCCACGTGCCTTTTTGTGCCACCTTTGGAACTCCAGAAATCACTTTGAACGGTGGCCAAGCGATCAGTTATGAAGCAAGGATTCCCTCTCAGTAAATAAATATTGATTAGGATTAATCTTTCAGAGTATAATCCGGAATTAGCCCCACCTTCAGCATGGTGTTTCTGTTCAAATATTCCAACAAGGCAAGAAGTACCTAGATAGAGACAACTTTAATGCCCCTTAGGAAATGAGAGGACTATTTGCCATTGATAAAGCCTAGGAACAGTGTTTATACTTCTAATTTTGTATGTTTTCTGAAATGGCCAAATGGAACTTTGCAACCGTGCCTTAGGGATGCTAGAAACAGAGCAAATTCAGGGGAGGCGGAGAAATGTAAGCCCTTTGCCCGTGTCTGCAATGCACCAATTCATGAGATGCCTTTTTGTAGCCATTTGCACAGAAAAAAACAACACAAATATCAAATGCTATAATCAATATTGCACAGAAAATGAGGACCCAGATTGTTGGGGGCAATAGGCTGATTCTGTAAACCTGTCAGAGGGCTATAAAAGCACTACGAAGTGGTATATATCTGCTATTGTGATGATGGATGGATGGATGGATGGATGGATGGATGGATGGATGGATGGATGGATGGATGGATGGTTGGATGGATAGGTAGGTAAGTAGGTAGATGGATGAATGGATATGTAAGTAGATAGATAAATAGATGGATGGATGGATGGATGGATGGATGGATGGATGGATGGATGGATGGATGGTTGGTTGGATGGATGGATGGATGGGTAGGTAGGTAGGCAGGTAGGATAGATAGATAGATAGATAGATAGATAGATAGATAGATAGATATATATATATATATATATATAGAGAGAGAGAGAGAGAGAGGAGTGGGATTCTACCAGTTCACACCTATTCGCTAGAACCAGTTGTTAACATTCTAAGCAGTTTGGAGAACTGGTTGTTAGAAGAAATTACTGGCCTAATCCTGTAAGGAAAGCAGGAAGGAAACATTCTGGTGTTGCTTACAGAAACTGCAGACAGACCAGCTTAAAGTTGACTCCTTCTGAGGTAAAATAAGGACCCAGATTGTTGGAAGCAATATGCTGACTCTGAAAACTGCTTAGAGAGGGCTGTAAAGCCCTCTGAAGTGGTATATAAGTCTACGTGCTACTTATATAAGCAAACTTAGGTAACATCATTCGGTGCTCAAATGACGTTTACCTAGTTTGGTAATGAAACGTCTGCAAAAAAAACAACAACCAAGCTCAGAGAATAGAGATGCGCAGTACCCTTGTGAGCTCAGCTCAACCTTCTCATCCTTGTGTCCTTCTTCCTTCTGACTCCAAGAGGGACAAAGCCCCAGTTTCTCTCCACCACGAAACAAACCCCGGATTGAAGCTAGAGAGAGGCCGGGGAGTGCAGAGGGAAAAAGAAAGCGATAAGATCGCGTTTTTTTTGTTTTTTTTCATTTGACATCGAACGAACCCCTCCTGCCCTCTGGGATGTGCCCGGGGTTGGCTTCCTTGTCTATCTTTGACTCCCGCTGAATCCATTTCCCATCTTCCCCTTGACCTTGGAGGTCACCTGTCATTGGAAGATGAACCTTTGAATGCTTGGAGGAGACCCTACGGTGGGTTCTTATCTCTCCAGATTCGCCTCATATCTCTGGCCGACTTTTAAATTATTCATCCACTTGCCTGCTTTCTGCCAGTTACACGTCTCCATCACTTCATACGCGTTTCTTTCTCCCTCCTTCCCCGACCCCTGCTGCTTCACTCCCCCCCTTCTCCTCCCCTTTGTGGAAAAAGTCGGTATCCTTGGGAACCTTATCAAAGATCACCGGTTGGGAGGCTCCAGAAATGAAATAAAAGAGGAAATTGGCTGCATTAGCATAAGAGGAGTCGGTGTGTAGTGGAAAAACACATCAGCCCAAAGAGCTTTTGCGTTGGCATCCTTTATCTGCAGCTTCTGATCGGTTTCTGCTTTGTTTATCTGCCCGGGGCTGGGTGTGTTTGGGAGTGTGGGTGCGCGCAGGTGAAACTTACACAAAGGGTGGTACAAAATGATAAATAAACAGTTTAAGCTTCTCAAAATAGATCGGCCTGCTTTCAGCTCTTTTTCTCCATTTTTGTTTTTGTTTCTTTAAAAACAACAACAACACCTCAACGTATAGAAATAGCAGATACAGGAAAGTCCTCGGCGTATGACCACAACGGAGCACCAAAAAACAATTACCGTGTTTCTCATATAATAAGGCCGGGTCTTATTTTTTTTTGAGCCCCGAAAAATGGCTAGGCTGTCTTTTCGGGTGACTTAATTCCCCCTTGCATCTTTGGGCGGGCGGGCAGCGATGGCTTGAATGTTGACCTCGGCATTGGTGGGGCACTTCGCATCGGGTCAACGCAGGCAGCACCATATCCGGGTGTTCAACAAAAGTACTTCCTAACGGCAAGCCATTCCCCCCATTTCACATGTTTTAATATAGGGCTTAATTTGAGGGGAGGGGCTTAATTTCATTTCATGCCTATAAAAGATGCTGGGACTTCCTATTGGGGGAGGCCGTATTGTTGGAGAAACAGGGTACTACCAACCTGCTTTCAATCAAGGACCTATACATTACAGGAGTCAAAAAGAGGGCTGTGGAAATATCTACAGATCCCTCACATCCTGGACATAATCTGTTTCAACTCCTTCCCTCAAAACGAAGCAATAGAGCACTGCATACCAGAACAACTAGACACAAGGACAGTTTTTCCCCCGAAAGCTATCACTTTGCTAAACAAATAATTCCCTCAACACTGTCCAACTATTTACAAAGTCTGCACTACTATTACTATTAATCTTCTCATCACTCCTTATCACCCATCCCCTCCCACTTGTGACTGTATGACTGTAACCTTATTGCTCTTATCCTAACCATTTATATTGACTGTTTCCTAGTATGATTTGATTGCTTATCTTACCCTATGACTATCATTAAGTGTTGTACCTGATGATTCTTGACTCTTGACGAATGTCTCTTTTCTTTTATGTACACTGAGAACATTTGCACCAAGATAAATTCCTTGTGTGTCCAATCACAATTGGCCAATAAAAGAATTCTAATTCTAGTTCTAAATTTCGGTTGTTCAGCAAGATGTTTGGCTCCATTCCATAACCTTTCTGGCCATAGTTGTTAAGTGAACTGCTGCAGTTGAAGAGTTAGTAACATGGCGGTTCAATGAATCTGGCTTCCCCGTTGATTGTGCTTGTCACAAAAGGGGATCACGTGATCTAATGGGACACAGCGACCATCATAAGTAGGAACCAGTAGCCAAGCATTGGAATTTTGATCGCCAGGCCATGGGGATGCTGCAATGGTGGTGTGAAAAACAGCCATAAGGCACATTTTTGTAACTTTGGTTACTGAATGACTATTGGAAGCCGTGGACTACCTGTAATAGAGTTGGAAGGGACCTTGGAGGTCTTCTAGTCCAACCCTCTGCTCCAGCAGGAAAACCTATTCCATTTCAGACAAGTGGTATAGGGAACTGGGCCATTCAGCACCTGAGTATGATGAACGAAAAAAGAGAGGATTTTGGATTAAAGAATTGGATAGGATAGGATAGGATAGGATAGGATAAAGAATAAAGAATGGAATGGAATGGAATGGAATGGAATGGAATGGAATGGAATAGAATAGAATAGAATAGAATAGAATAGAATTTTTATTGGCCAAGTGTGATTAGACACCAAGAATCCTACAAAAGATCTTGACTATGTAGTCAGAATGGTCAAACAAATGGCAACTTCAAATCTCAACAAATAAATGCTCTGAATACATATTGGCAAAAAAATCAGAAAATAGAAATAGAATGAATAGTCAAGAACTTGTTGATGACCCAAGCTCTGTAAAGGACCTTGGAATACTCACCTAGAGTAGAGTGCTAGAGCCCACTGCAACTACATAGCCAAAAGGCATTAAGAGTTGTTAACCTAATCCAATAGAATAGAATAGAATAGAATAGAATAGAATAGAATAGAATAGAATTCTTTATTGGCCAAGTGTGATTGGACACTCAAGGAATTTGTCTTTGGTGCATATGCTCTCAGTGTACATAAAAATACATTCATCAAGAATCATAAAATACAACACTTAGTGATCGTCACACGTTACTAATAAGCAATCAAATCATACTAAGGAACAAATAAAACAATAAAAACTGTAAAGATGCAAGCAACACAGTTATAGTTATAAGTTGGAAGAGATAGGTAATAGAAAGGATCAGAAGAAGAATAGTAATACAGACTTAGTAAATAATTTGACAGTGTTGTGGGAATTAGTTGTTTCGCAGAGTGATGGCATTCGGGAAAAAACTGTCCTTGTGTCTACCGTGGTTTCTCCCATATAATAAGGCCGGGTCTAATTTTTTTTTGAGCCTCGAAAAAAATGGCTAGGCCTGTCCATGTTTCCTTTCAGGGTGACCCATTTCAATTCCCCTAGTGCATCTTCGGGCGGGCAGGCAGCCATGGTTTGGATGTTGGCCTTGGCGTTGATGGGGCACTTCATATTAATAACACAGGCAGCACCATATCCGGGTGTGCAACAAAAGTACTTATATACTAACGGAGCAAGCTCCCAATGACCAAAGTGCAAGCTCTCATTTTGCATATTTTAATATAGGCCTTAATTTGGGGGAGGGGCTTAATTTCATTTCTTATGCCTATGTTGACAGTGCTGGGACTTCCTTTGGGGAGGCTGTATTAAGCTGGAGAAACAGGGTAGTTGTTCCAGTGTGCAGTGATGGAGAACCTATGGCATGCATGCCAGAAGTGGCACGCAGAGCCACTTCTGCCAGCACGTGAGAAGTCACCCAGAAGAGTCCCATTGCACATGCGTGCACACGCCGCCACCCGACAGCTGATTGTCGGGTATCTGGTGCACATGCGTGGGGAGCGGTGGGGAGCAGGAGGTGCGCACGCATGCACAGAGATGCATGGCATGTAGGAGGGGGTCACACATGCATGCACAAGGGGCATGGGGAGAGTCCAGCATGCATTACCTTCTGGGTGCTGCCACACAAGTGCGCATGCGTGAGCACAATTTTTGGCACAGAAGCCGAAAAAGGTTTGTCACCACTGCCTTATAGCGATGTTTTGAGGGTAGAACAATTCATATCCAGGATGTGAGGGGTCTGTAGATATTTTCACAGCCCTCTTTTTGACTTGTGCAGTATAGAATAGAATAGAATTCTTTATTGGCCAAGAGTGATTGGACACACAAGGAATTTGTCTTGGTGCAAATGCTCTCAGTGTACATAAAAGAAAAGAGACATTCGTCAAGAGTCAAGAATCATCAGGTACAACACTTAATAATAGTCATAGGGTACAATATACAGGTCCTCCACGGAAGGCAGGTTGGTAACCGTTGTTTTTTCTGCATTTCTAATTATCCGTCTTTGGTTGCAGAGTCAAACCAGACAGTTATATAAAACCAGATAGAATAAAAAGAAAAACTAAATAAAACACACCTGGGCAAATTTGGGTTGTTTGTTGCGGGTGCAACAAGTGTGAACAAAGTAAATGAATTTAGTTAAGCCAAGTCTGGAGTTTAAGGGGTCGTATAAATCCAGATTTTAGTTGAAGCTTAGATACCAGAGCATGAATTAAGCCAGATATAGCTGGTTTGCAACAGAAATTGAAAGGTGAGATGTGGGTTTTTGGATTGCACACATTTGATTCACATATGACTCCGATAAAGGTAATCTCTTGTCTTTTCTTTTAGCAAGTCTTTTTAATCTCCCTTTTTTTTTTCCAGGTTTCGGTAGATCGAAGCTGGATAAATGAGCGAGTTTCCTTTCTTTACATTCCTCTTTTCTTTTTTTATCAGTTTGTCTTCTTCCCTATCTCTTTTATGAAAAAAACAAAACAAAACTACAAAGGTTGGTTAGTTCTTATGCAAAAGCCAGTAGAAAGAAATTCTCCATCATGCCAGATTATTGCTAAAACATAACTGTGTGTGAAAGATGAGCAGCATTACTCCATAGTATCCGACACCCAGTTTGTGTGGTGATTAAGGTATGAGCCTAGAAACTGGGAGAATGTAAGTTCTAGTCTTGTCTTAGGCATGAAAAGCGGCTGGGTGACTTTGGGCCAATCACCAGGAGATGGGGAGTTCTAGTCCCACTTTAGGCATGAAAGTTGTCTGGGTGACTTTGGGCCAATCACCAATCACCAGGAGATGGTGAATTCTAGTCCTGCCTTAGCTATGAAAGTTGGTTGAGTGACTTTGGGCCAATCACCAATCACCAGGAGATGGGGAGTTCTAGTCCCACATTAGGCATGAAAGTTGGCTGGGTGACTTTGTTTTCCAAGCTAACCATGAAGATCAATCTGGATGCATTCATAATGTTCCTTAGTTTTAATTTTTATATCTCCCACCCAATTCCATCACCTCCCTTCCAAAATCAGGATCTGTCCTTCTGTCTCTCAATCCATTATTCTGGAACATTGGAGGACAAGTCTTGGTGTTCTCCTACATTAGGGTTCTCCAAAATTGGCCACTTTAAGACTTGTGGATTTCAACTTCCAGAAGTCCCCAGTCGGCATAGGTAGCTGGGAAATTCTGGGAGTTGAAGTCCACAAGTCTTAAAGTGGCCACGTTTGGCGACCCTTGTCCTGCATGGCATCCTTCTGATATTTGAGGATCTAGGCCAGTGTTTCCCAACCGTGGCCACTTTAAGATATATGGACTTCAACTCCCAGTTGGCTGGGGATTCTGGGAGTTGAAGTCCACATATCTGAAAGTGGCCAAGGTTAAGAAACACTGTTCTAGGCCTAAACATGTCTTTGGTCTCTCAGTGTTGGACTTCACTTCCAGTCCCTTGGTTCTGTTCTTCTCAAGAACTTCCTCCACTTTCTCCAAATACTTCTTGAAATGTAGCACCCAGAGTGGGATGTAATTCTTGAGAGGAACTATTCAATCAATCAAGAATAGAGCTGGAAGGGATCTTGGAGGTCTTCTACTCCAGACCCTACTCAAGCAGGGGAGCCTAGGCCATTTCAGACAAGTGACTACCCAGTCTCTTCTTAAAGACCTCCAGTGATGGAGCACCTACAACTTCTGAAGGAAAGCTGTTCCACTAGTTAATTGTCCTCACTGTTAGGAAGTTTCTCCTTAATTCCAAGTTGCTTCTCTTCTTGATTAAATATCTCCTTAATTGCAGGTTGCTTCTCTCCTTGATCAATGGATTAGTTGATCCATTGGAAACTAATGCCAAGGCTGAATGTGAATTACTAAAATCAAATAACAAGGATTTAAAATCAGAGGCCAGTTAACCTGCCCTTTCGCAAAATGGCCATGGAGAATTTGAGCAAAGCCATGGAGAATTTGAGCAAAGGACACCCTGAATCTCAGGAGAAGCCATCTAAACAGGAAGAAACTGGAATCTTTAAAGTAGAGGAGAATAAATTCTCAAGAGAGGCATGTTCTGGTCACATTCGGTCCTATTGCGACGTCATCTTCGCCGTAGACTATTTGAAAAGCGTGAGAACACTGATAACCAGCCCACTCTGGATCAGATAAGAATTAAAAGCTGGATTTTGGAAGAATTACAAAGAAGGAGAAACAGAAGAGTCTGGGATTTTATTTATTTTTTTGACACCCACAATGTTGTTGTGTGCTTGCTTGCTTTCACGCCAATACATTGTTAAGTCTGTGGATATTTATCTCAATAGCTCCCTTGGTATCTCAGCCTTCTGTAGCCTCAGGAAACCTAGTGAAGATAGCTTGGATCATTTCAGCCGCCCACCAGAAATTTGTTTCTCGGCTCAAAACCATGTTCTCAGATGCTTAAACATCTTCCAAGCGCTTGGCACACGGCTGAGCTTCACAACACATGCCTATGGAACAGTTCATCTTAAATCTGCCATCGTTTTTTCTAAGTATATAGCTCTTTGGGGAAAAAAAAAACAAGGAACATTTTCAGTGATGTTCATCCAAGTTCCTCGTTGACTCTGTTGGACTAAAAACAAATATTGGCTCTTGTTCTCTTTTCCCTTGCAAAGCTACTATTGAAACGTGGCATGTTCCAACACAGCTGATGAAATGGCCTTCCTTCTTTGTAGCTCTGTTTTTCAACCTTGATAGCAGTAGCTGAGGACAAAAAGAAGAGGTTTCAGAAAAGCACCATCCCAAGGGAATTTTTCTTCAGAAAGATCTGCTGCCTGGATCTTCTATTTGGTGGGGCCAAGCAACACAAGACCTCAGCGAGGTAGTCTCTCCATTAGGGATCCTGGCTTGCATGGAATAGCTTGGATAGAGAATTGCTTGAAATGAAACTGAGTTTTGATTGCTTGGTGGCAGGTCCCAAACAGGACCAGAATAACAGAGTTGCAAGGGACCTTGCAGGTCATCTAGTCCAACCCTCTGCCCAAGCAGGAGATCCTACACCATTTCTGATGACGGCAGTCCAATCTCTTCTTGAAATCTTCCAGTGATGAGGCTCCCACAACTTCTGAAGGCAACTTCTGTTCCATGGGTTGATTGTTCTCACTGTCAGAAAATTTCTCCTTATTTCTAGGTGGAATCTCTCTCCTTGATCAGTTTCCACCCATTGTTCCTTGTCTGGACTTCAGGTGCTTTGGAAAACAGCTTGACCCCTTCCTCCTCCCTGTGGCAGCTCTTCAAATATTGGAAGATGGTATCCTGTCTCCCCTGGTCCTTCTCTTCCCTAGACTAGCCATGCCCAGTTCATGTAACTATCCTTCAAATATTTTAGCCTCCAGTCTCCTAATCATCCTGGTTGCTCTTCTCTGCATTCTTTCTAGAGTCTCAACATCTTTTTTATAGTGTGATGACCAAAACTGGATGCAGTATTCTAGGTGTGGTCTTCCTAAGGCTTTATAGAGTGATATTAGTACCTCCCTTGATCTTGATTGAATCCTTCTGTTAATGCAACTTAAGATTGTGTTGGCTTTTTTGGCTGCCGCTGCACACCGTTGGCTCATCTTTAATTGGTTGTTCACTAAGTCTCCAAGATCCTTCTCTCAGTGACTTCTATTAAGCCTGGTTTCACCCAATCTATTTTTATTTTTATTTTTTTATTTTATTTTTTTTATTTATTTGATTTGCCAATTGTTTACAAGATAATAAGTATAAGTGTATACATAGTTGAGAATACATGAAATGGGTACATATAAGAAAAATAAAAGAAGAATAAGAGAAACAATAGGACAGGGACGGTAGGCACGTTGGTGCGCTTATGCACACCCCCAACAGACCTCTATAGGCGCCCTTTTGGTTTTTCTTCCCTAAGCTGATCAATACTGTCCTTACTACTTGTAGGGACTACTTCAAGCTCCCTCAGTACACCAAGGATATAAAGAGCCCCTTTCCCCATCAGAAATGAAGGCTGGAGGCTTAGTTTCACGTGAATAGATCTATGGCGTCTGCAACGAGTCCAGATAGTACATATATGATACTTAGAGCTGCTAATTGAGAAGTCTGACCAGAGATTCAGAATGCCAGATTCTTAAGACTGATAATTCAGCGTTTATGTGCCCAGGTGTACTGTGTTACTTTCCAGCTATGCAGAAAGGCCCACGGTGCTTTCTCTAACCTTTCTAAGAGAGGGTGAGAAAGGCCATTAGGACAATGCCCTCAGTTGCATGTTTTATACATCATTTAAAACCCTTAAAGACAAGGGCCTTGAACTGTATTTGTGCAAGTAGTTGTATTACCACATAATACAATTAATCTCCCCCAAAACTGCCAGATAATACAGGTTTTGCATTTTGGCCTTTCTGAAGATATGTTGGGTGGTTGGGGCAACCAAAGGCTTCCTTGTCCACTTCTGGACTGCTAAGACTATGTGGAATATTAATTTCTTGGGGGTGTCCTGCTAATATTATACGTCCCATTTTCCAGGCACCTTTTTATTCTATAGTAGAGAGAGAGAGAAAATCAACCTAAGTTCATTCTTTAGTTGAAGAATTCTAATTCTCTCCTGACGTCATATAGTTTCTTCCTTAAAAACAGAACATGAATAAAAAGAGTCTACCATCTTCTCAAATTAGCTTTCCCTGTTCTGAAAAAGCCAGTTTTGGTCCAGTGACATTAAAAGGAGCAAATCTAACCCATAAACCTTCAGGCACACTGCACCACAGATTTTCTTCTTCCACATATCCGATTTTGGGAGATAATGTGCTTTTCAACCAGAGTTTCCCAACCTCGTCATCTTTAAGGATGAGTGGACATGCTGGCTGGGGAATTCTGGGAATTGTAGTGCAAACATCTTAAAGCTGAAAACCCTGCTTTAGACCAATGAATGGATATTATTCAACTCACTTAAAGGTACTGATGGGATGCTGCCAGTTTAACAACCGGTTCGGTGAGGGTGCGCTTGTGCGCAGCTCTGAAAACGGAGCATTGAGAAGCTCAGCCGCCTCCTTTCCAAGTCAGCAATGGTAAGTAGAACAGTGAGGGGAGGAGAAATGAGCTGTGCTGCACATTTAAGATGAGCTACAAAGCAGGAAATAAAAGGCAGGATAGGGTGGGGGCCAGTGGTGGGATTCAAATTATTTTACTACCACTTCTGTGGGCATGGCTTGGTGGGCGTGATGTTGCTTGGTGGGCATAGCAGGGGAAGGATACTGCAAAACCCCCATTCCCTCCCGACCCCACTAACCTGCTTTCCAGCTCCATTCTCCTGTGCAGGGCAACCAAAGAAGACCCAGCCAATCAGCTGGAACTCAATGGGAGGCAAAGAAGAGATGGGGGCGGGGCCAACCAGAGGTGGTATTTGCCATTTCTCTGAACTAGACAAAATTTCCACTACTGGTTCTCTGAACTACTCAAAATTTCCAACTACTGGTTCTACTGAGTTTTCTTACTCAAAATTTCCATTACTGGTTTTCCGAACTACACAAAATTTCCACTACTGGTTCTCCGAACTACTCAAAATTTCCATTACCGGTTCTCCGAACTACTCAAAATTTTGCTACTGGTTTTCCGAATTACTCAAAATTTCTGCTACCGTTTCTCAGAACTACACAAAATTTCCACTACTGGTTCTCGAAACTGCACAAATTTCCGCACCGATTTTCAACTACTCAAAATTTCCACTACCGATTCTCCAAACTATTCAAAATTTCCACCATCGGTTCTCCGAACTACTCAAAATTGCCACTACTGGTTCTCGGAACTACACAAAATTTCCACTACCAGTTCTCCATACTACACAAAATTTCCACTACCAGTTCTCCGAACTACTCAAAATTTTGCTACTGGTTTTCCGAATTACTCAAAATTTCTGCTACCGTTTCTCAGAACTACACAAAATTTCCACTACTGGTTCTCGAAACTGCACAAATTTCCGCTACCGATTCTCTGAACTACTCAAAATTTCCACTACCGATTCCCCAAACTATTCAAAATTTCCACCATCGGTTCTCCGAACTACTCAAAATTTTGCTACTAGTTCTCTGAACTACTCAAAATTTCCGCTACCGGTTCTCCAGAATTGGTCAGAACCTGCTGAAGTGGGAGCCAACTGATCATTAGAATTACCAGTTCACTTGTACTGGTCCAAACCCGGCAGTATCCCACCACTGCTTAAAGGGTGAACACTGTATAATGAGCCATGCACCAACATCAATTGTCCTTGACTTAGGACCACATTTTTGTTGAAATATTTTTTATTATTATTTTATATCGTACATTTCCTTTCTATGTTGAGCAGTAGGCTCTCTAGGTGTCCAAAGTGTTATCATCTTCATTATGATCCTATATAAACAAATATGACCATATTTGAGCCCAGAATTTATTTGGCTAAATTCAGTGAGTTTTGCCCCATTTTACGATTTTTCTTGCCCCTGTGCTTAAGTGAATCACTGCAGTTGTTAAGTTAGTCAGACGGTTGTTAAACAAATCAGGCTTCCCCCTTGAGTTGGCTTGTCAGAAGGTCACAAAAGGTGATCACATGATCCCAGGATATTTCAAACATCATATAGGTGAGTCAGTTGCCAAATGACTGAATTTTAATCGTGTGATCACAGCAATACTGCAACAGTTATAAGTGTGAATGGTAGAATCAGAATAGAGCTGGAAGGGACCTTGGAGGTCTTCTAGTCCAGCCCCCTTGCTCAACCAGGAGATCCTATATCAGGGTGTCCAACCTTGGCAACTTTAAGACTTGTGGACTTCAACTCCCAGAATTCCTCAGCCAGCAAAGCTGGCTGAGGAATTCTGGGAGTTGAAGTCCACAAGTCTTAAAGTTGCCAAGGTTGGACACCCCTGTCCTATATCATATCAGACAAGTGGCTGTCCAGTCTTTCCTTAAAAACCTCCAGTGATGAAGCAGCCACAACTTCTTGTGGCAAGCTGTTCCACTGGTCAATTGTCCTCGCTGTTAAGAAGTTTCTCCTTAATTCCAGGTTGCTTCTCTCCTTGATTAGTTTCCGTCCATTGCTTCTTGTCTTGCCTTCTGGTGCTTTGGAAAATAGTTTGACCCCTTCCTCTTTGTAGGCAGCCTCTCAAATACTGATGTCATGTCACCCCCAGTTCCTTCTTTTCTCTAGACCAGCCAAACCCAAAGGCCGCAACCGTTTTTAGTACGTTTTAATCATCTTAGTTGCTCTTCTTTGCACTTTTTCCAAAACCTCAGCATCTTTTTTTGTAATGTGGTGACCAAAACGGGATGAAGTATTCCAGGTGTGGCCTTACTAAGGCTTTACAAAGTGGTACTAATACTTCACCTAATTTCAATTCTATGCCTCTGTTTATAAAACCAAGGGTTGTATTAGCTTTTCTGGCTGCTGTTACAGATGGCTGGCTCATTTTTAAGTGATTGTCCACTTAGACTCCAAAGTCCCTCTCACAGTTACTGTTTTTGAGCCAGGTTTCACCTAATTTGTACCTTTGGTTTTTCCTGCCCAGCTGTAAAACCTTGCTTTTCTCCACAAGTGATCACAAGTCACCTTTTTTTCAGTGATGTTGTAATTTTGAATGGTCATTAAACGTACTGTCATAAGTCAAGGACTATCTGTACACCCAAACACACACACACACACACACACACACACACACACACACACACGCACAGTACAAACAGAACTGCTACAGTTATAGTTAACACAGTTAACTGCTGATTCAGTTCTACAGAGGAATTATTGAGCCTGTCACCTGCACCACTATAATGGTCTGGTTTGGCTCTGCAACCCAACAAGACAGACACAGACTTCAGAGGATAATTAGGACTGCAGAAAAAACAATGGCTACCAATCTGCCTTCTACTGAGGACCTGCATACTGCACGAATCAAAAAAGAGGGCTGTGAAAATATCTACACACCCCTCACATCCTGAACATAAACTATTTCAACTTCTACCCTCAAAACGATGCTAAAAGCCACTGCACACTAGAACAACTAGACACAAGGACAGTTTTTTCTCCCATGCCATCACGCTTAAACATCTAATTCCTACAACACTGTCAAATTAACTACTAAGACATTATTACTATTCTTTTTCTCAACCTTACTAGTACCTTTCTCTTCCCACTTTTGGCCATATCCATGTTGCTTGTATCTTCTCAACTTTTGTTCTTATTGTTTCCTAGTATGATTTGATAGCTTATTAGTAAACCTATGGCTGTCACTAAGTGTTATATCTTATGATTCTTGATGAATGTATTTTTTCTTATGTACTCTGAGAGTTTATGTACCAAAAACAAATTCCTTGTGTGTCCAATCACACTTGGCCAATAAAGTATTCTATTCTATTCTATTCTATTCTATTCTATTCTATTCTATTCTATTCTATTCTATTCTATTCTATTCTGTTCTTTCTCTTCTGTTCTGTTCTACTCTACTCTACTCTACTCTACTCTACTCTACTCTACTCTACTCTACTCTACTCTACTCTACTCTACTTCTACTCTACTCCACTCCACTCCACTCCATTCTTTATTCTATTCTATTCTATTCTATTCTATTCTATTCTATTCTATTCTATTCTATTCTATTCTATTCTATTCTATTCTATTCTATTCCATTCTATTCCTGACCTGGTTAAGGATCTGAGGTTAACTCCAGCACATGAAAGAAATCCCTGGTATGGATGTCCAGCCCTGTTTTGCCCACCGGAGTTTATATATTTTGATGGCCAAGAACAGAAGAAGAAGAAGAAGAAGAAGAAGAGGAAGAGGAAGAAGAAGAAGAAGAGGAGGAGGAGGAGGAGGAGGAGGAGGAGGAGGAGGGAGGAGGAGGGAGGAGGAGGAGGAGGAGGAGGAGGAGGAGCAAAGGAAGGAAGGAAGGAAGGAAGGAAGGAAGGAAGGAAGGAAGGAAGGAAGGAAGGAAGGAAGGAAGGAAGGAAGGAAGAAGACAGGAAGGTAAAAGATGATAGATAGATAGATAGATAGATAGATAGATAGATAGATAGATAGATAGATAGATAATAGGACAGACAGAGAAATGCCTCTTGAAGAAGAAAATAGAAAATAGAAAATGCATTTGCAATCTTCCACTGGCTTTTTTTTTCCTTTTAAAAAAATGCTCATCTCCCTTTCTGCTAAAACTCAAGGATGGAGTGCTAAAATGCATTTGATTTTTTTTTCTCCCCCTTCCTTCCAGAGGTAACCTTAGATGTGACGAGACGGAAGTGAAGTCCGTTATCAGCCCATAACATCTGTTCCAGTGTCAATGGATGAAACTAGCATCTCCAGTCCCAGGCAGCTGCTTTCTTAGTCAAGTTGGGCATTGTGCAAACAAACAGCAACCGATAGAGTCTACGGCTGTCACAATTATTCAGGCGAGCGATACATCTTCCTGCATTAGATGCTCGAACTGCCCTATTTCAACTGTTGTTTGTTTGTGTGTTTGTTTGGGAGATATATTTTCTTTTTCTTCACCCACCCACCCTTGCTTTCTTTCAAGAAAGTTAACAGAGGCTTAACGAGTGCCACTCGGCTCTCAAAGAAAGAGAGGGAGGGATGGAGGGAAGGAGGGAAGTCGTCACAAAAAAATTCAAATTAAAATTGGGTGCTGGAGCAACAAAGCAGAAACTTAAATAAACGGAACATTGCGATAAAAGAGAATAGAAGTTGGAGCTCCGTGCTGGGAGAGACCGCAGTGCAGAAAATACACATCGGGTACCCTCAAGGCAAATAAAATAAAATAATAATAATTTTTTTAAAAAAACAACCCACCACCGCACACCCCTAGCTTTGAACACACGTATTGCTCCATATTTATTTATTTTTTTGGTCGTTCTGAAAACTTGCACTTCCTGGGCGAACGCAACACAGCGTCGACAAATGCTGAAGTTGCTGTTGCGATGAGCTGAAAACCATTGTGTGCCTCTTCGTTTCATGAATCCTATTTAGAAATGTTTGTGTGGCTTGGGAATCGTACAAAATGTCAGCCTTGGTAAGCAAATGACTATACAGGAAGTCCTCAACTTACAACAGTTCACTGAGTGACCATTCAAAGTTACGACGTCACTGCAAAAAAGTGACTTATGACCATTTTTCACATTTACATCCATGGGTGGGATTCAAAAATTCCAACAACTGCTTCTCTGCCTGGTTGCTGGGTGGGCGTAGCCATGGTGGGCGTGGCCTACCAGAACTTCCGGAATGGCCGTTTTCGCCTTCCCCAGAGTTTGGAGGCTTCCCTCATGTTCTATCGCCAGAACAAAGTAGACTGGAGACCGGAGTTGAAATCAGCTCTTTATTTACAGTCAGTAAATTCAATTCAACTCGAGCCGCGGCAGCCTCTTTTATAGCGGCTGCTCGCGGCTCGCATCCAATGGCATCATTTTAAACCTCCCGCCATTTAGGCGGCCAATCATAATACGTTGTTAACCACCAATCGCTAGGCAGTATTGGTTGTCCAATCGGAACGTAGTATTACGAGTATGCAAATGTCTATATACAACACCTCAGGCCTCTGGGAGGGTGAAAATGGCCTCCCCGAGTTCCGAAAGGCCATCTGGAAGCCAGAAACAGATCCATTTCTGGACTTCCAGAACTTCCGGGAGGGTCGTTTTTCACCTTCCCCAGAGTCTGGAGGCTTCCCTCAGGCCTCTGGGAGTGTGAAAACAGACTTCCCCGGGCTCTGAAGGCCCTCTGGAAGCCGGAAACAGGCCCATTTCCAGACTTCTGGAAGCTCTCCCCCCCCCTCCCAGAGCCTCCGCGAGGGCCCTGCACTTACCTCCATCAAAAATGGGCTCCATGGAGACTCCTGGGAGGGGTGGGGTGGGCGATGCCAACCGGGCGGTTCAACTACCAGTTCGGCAAACCAGATGTAAATTTAACATCCGGTTCACCTGAACCGGCCCGAACCAGTTGAATCCCTTACGATTGTTGCCGCATCCCCATGGTTACAGGGTTGAAATTCAAACACTTGGAAATTGGGCGCTTATTTCTGATGGTTGGAACGTCCCAGGGTCATATGATCCGCTTTGGCGACCTTCTGATGAGTGAAAGTCGATGGGGACTTCACTTGAGAACCACAGGATTCATTTAACAACTGTAGGTAGTCTTTGACTTATGACCACAATTGAGCCCAGCATTTCTGTTGCCAAGGGAAACATTGGTTAATTGAATTTTGCCCCATGTTACAATCTTTCTTGCCACTGTTGTTACCCGAATCACTGCAGTTGTTAAATTGGTAACATGTGTCAGGTTTCCAAGTGATAAAATCCACTTAAAAAGAAAAGAGAAAAGTGCATCTTCCAAAACAATTTCTTTTATTTGGCCAATTGGCAAAGTCTGTTGTAATTCCAGATCTGATACAACCCAGAACATTACACCACATAATATTGGAAGTTAGAAACAGCCCCCAAATGTCACATTCTCCAATAGAAGTAAATCAACGTTTCCTCGTGTCGTCAATCTCCACCTCCAGGACTCAGCAGGGTCAGCTTTTGTTCCCACAGGAAGAAGAACCACCTAGCCTAAATAACTCTATCACCACTCCTCCCACCTTAGGAATGTGGCAAGCCTGAAACCCTTCCCCCATAACCAGCAAAGAGAAAGAAAGAAAAGGAATACATTATAAGGCTAAATAAAATGGCTACGCATATGTCTATTTCGGGCTTGATAACACGGTTGTTAAGTGAATCTGGTCATAAGTTGAGGACTACCAATATTTAATTTGGGGGTTCTCTAGAACTCATTGAAGGGGAATCGAGAGAAATGTTACATCCATAGTGCTAGACACATATAGACTGAGTGTCATGCCCCTGTTAGAATCTAATTCTGAGGGAGAGGAGGAACAGCCGACAGGGAGTGTGAGTGTGGCTCCGGAGGTTGTGGAGGAAACTGGGGAAGGGCACAGGCTGGCTGGACATTCAGAGGAAGACCCCTTTCCATCCTAGGGCATGCAGGGAGGAGCGGATAAGGGAGAAACATGAATGGCGTGGTCTATGGGGGAGGAAAGAGTCCTGATCCCCTTCATGGGTTGCAGTTGTGAGGACTGTTTAAAAGGACAAACTGCGCATGGCCCAGTTCTGGAAGCAAAGCGTTAAATAATTCTAGTCTTTCAGTTCTTATCTGAGTTCTGGCGTACTTCCCAGTGTGTGTATTTCGATATCTACATGTCCTCAGCCTTTACGATGACAATTGAACCCAAAATTTACATTCCCTAATGAGAAATTTTTAAAGTGAGTTTTGCCCCCTTCCTCGACTTTTTTCACCATGTTGGTTAAATGACTCACTGCAGTTGTTAAATTAGCAACACGATTGTTAAGTGAAACTGATTTCCCCCTTGACTTCACTTGTCAGAAGGTCGCGAAAGGGAATCACAATGCCCTGCCATCATCATAAAGTTGAGTCAGTCATCAAACATCTGAATGTAAATCACGTGTGGATGTCTCAACGGTCAAAAGTGTGAAATATGGCCATAAGTCACTTTTTCCATTGTAACTTTGAATGGACACTAAGCAAACTATTGTAAGTTGAGGACTACCTGTTTTCCCCTTTTAAGGAGGGGCTATTCTGCGGTTGGAAGAGGGGCTTTTTGGATGATCTGGGTTTCAGTTTGTAAAACAGGGATTCGTGCGAGCGAGAACGTTTGGTAGAAGCTCTTCGGAATCAATTCCGCAAATGGGGCACTTTATTTTACAGTCAATTAATTGCAATTAGCGGTGATCAATTCAATTAGTGTCCATTTAGTTTTTGTCCTGCCTTTCATCTTGGAGGGGAGGTAAATATACGCAGGACATCAACCTGCCAAATGCACCTGGTTTTTTTGGGTAGGACTGTGCAACCTTGGTTTCAGCTGGAATCAGCTGGGATGGCTTTTCAAGATTCTATTAATATTGTCTATTTCAGTAGTTTGTCAATACTGCTATCATGTCAATAGTGACGTGATAGCAGTCTTCCAATATTTGAGGGGCTGCCCCAAAGAAGAGGGAGTCAAGCTATTCTCCAAAGCACCTGAAGGCAGGACAAGAAGCAATAAGGATGGAAACTAATCAGGGAGAGAAGCAACTTGCAAATAAGGAGGAAATTTTTGAGAGTGAGAACAACTAATCAATGGAATGACTTGCCTCCAGAAGTTGTGAATGCTCCAACACTGGAAGTTTTTAAAAAGAGATTGGACAACCTCTTGTCTGAAATGGTATTGGGTTTCCTGTATGAGCAGAGGGTTGGACTGGCGGACCTCCTTCTAATTCTGTTATTCTGTTACTCTGATAGCAATCATACAAAATTTTGAGGGGCTGCCATGGAGAAGAGAGGGTCAACCTGTTCTCCAAAGTACCCAAAGGCAGGACAAGAAGCAACAGATGGAAACCTGTCAAGGAGAGAAGCAACTTAGAAATATGAGTGTCATGCCCCTGTTGGAGACTGACTCTGGTGGAGAGGAGGAACAGCCGACAGGGAGTGGAAGTGTGGCTCCGGAGGTTGTGGAGGAGGCTGGAGAAGGCCACAGGCCAGCTGGGCAGTCAGAGAAGGACCCAGGCCCAGGCCCTCTCCATACTAGGGCACATAGAGAGGAGCGGATAAGGGAGAAATGTGAATGGCATGGTCCACGGGGGAGGAAAGGGCCTTGATCCTCTTCATGGGCTGCAGCTGTGAGAACTGGTTAAAAGGATGGACATGCGTATGGGCCAGTGCTGGAAACAAAGCGTGGAAATATCTCTAGTCTGTCCATTCCTATCTGAGTTTGGCGTCCATCCCAGGGTGTGTTTCGATATCTATAGATGTCTTCCACTTGCCTGGTTCCCTTAACTGCTTCAGTGTGGTTTGTGTTGTATTTATAATTTATAGGCATTTTTAGTTTAAACGGCATTTCCTCTTTTCCATAACTGTTTGTGGGGGATTTTTTTGTCTCCAGTCAAGGATATTTCGAGCTTTGAAGCCAAGTTGAAGGAATAAAAGGGGCTTTACCTGTTTATATGACTTTGTTTATTTTGTATCCCACCCTGGGTCATCACAACGAAGAAATTTCCTGATGGTGAGAACAATTAACCTGTGGAACAACTTGCTTCCAGAAGCTGTGGGTGCTCCATCACTGGAAGTTTTTAAGAAGAGATTGGACAACCATTTGTCTGAAATGGCACGAGCTTCCTTCTAGTCCAACTCCTAGTCCTAGGGTTGGACTAGAAGATCTGCAAGGTACCTTCCAACTCTGTTATTCTGTTATACACACACACACACACACACAAAGACCATAGACCACAGGTGATGTCATGTGACATATCCCTTCATGGAGCTGGACTGGGCATGCCCTCCGCATGATGCCTCCAGCCCTTGGGCCACCAGTCTGACTCCCCTACCATAGACTATTGGGCTACTGGGCATTTGAAATGATGATGATGATATCCATTCGGTCATGTCCTACTCTTGCCAATTCAATGGTCCAAGTCCCTCCACATCTTCCGATCTTGCACTACTTCCTTGAGTTGATGTTCTTTGGCGCCCTGGTTTCTTTTGACTGCTAACTCTTCCCAACAGAATTGCTTTCTCAAATGAATTCCCCTGTGTGACACGGCCAAAATAAGTAAGATGCAGTTGTGTGATTATTGCCTTCCAGTCACACAATTTTTTTTTACTACTGGTTCTGTGGCCGTGGCTTGGTGGGCATGGCAGGGGAAAGTAACTGCAAAATCCCCATTCCCTCCCCACCCCACTAACCTGCTTTCCAGCTCCATTCTCCCGTGCAGGGCAACAAAAGAGGACCCAGCCAATCAGCTGGGACTCGGGAGGCAGAGAAGAGATGGGGGCGGAGCCAGTCAGAGGTGGCATTTACCAGTTCTCCAAACTACTCCAAATTTCCGCTACTGGTTCTCCAAAACTGGTCAGAACCTGCTGAATACCACCTCTGCTTTCAGTGACATGTCTGGTGTTATGTGTTTCAGTAGTTGCTTGTTGGTCACCTTTGTTGTCCAAGGAGGCGTTTGAATTAGGAAGGTGAAACTGGAAAAAGAGCAAGCAATTTTTGGAGTACTTGTGGTTTAATTTCCTAAACAAGAGACGGCTGCAACTGGAATGAAGATTAGAAGTTTGGGCACAATAGCAACACATCTGAAGGGTTCTTGGCAAGCTAAGCCATCCCCTCGTCTTAACTCATACTTAGGCTATCAAGAATTGAATCCCTCACTGATATACCTGGTGTTCCAAACCCACTTATCCCAAAACTGCCAAACCGCACACTCATTCTGCAAAGCCCCCTTTCATTTATAATTGAGCAAGTCCCATTTAGCTTCAATTTCTCATCATGGAAACCCTCTGTGCTGGCTGATTTTGCAATGTGGTGTAACTAATGGATGTGAACAGGAACAAAGTCCAGGGGATTTAATAAAGGAATAATAATGCAGAATGCAGAATAAATCTTTTTGGAAGGTGTCAGCAGTTTTGCTAAGTGATACCTTTGGTAATTCTGAACAAACCAAAGGCAAGTAAAACACACAGAGAGACATCCTTAGCTGTGTGTTTAATGCCAGTCTGTTCTCTGTATTTTTTGTAAATAGAATCAGGATAAATGAAACAATGCCCCCTATTTCTAGAAATAGAAATAATAGAAAGAGAAATTAGGAATAGAAATAGAAGTGGTATGGTATGTATGTATTGTATGGTATGTATGTATTGTATGGTATTGTATTGTATTGTATTGTATTGTATTGTATTGTATTGTATTGTATTGTATTGTATTGTATTGTATGGTATGTATGTATTGTATGGTATGTATGTATTGTATTGTATGGTATGTATGTTTTTTATTGTATGGTATGTATGTATTGTATGGTATGGTACTGTGTAAGGTAAGGTAGAATGGAATGGAACAGAAGATGGAATGAAATGGAATAGAATATGGAACAGAATGAATTGGAACAGAACAGAACAGAATAGAATGAAATGGAATGGAATAGAATAGAATATGGAACAGAATGAAATGGAACAGAACAGAACGGAACGGAATGGAATGGAATAGAATATGGAACAGAATGAATTGGAACAGAACAGAACAGAATAGAACGAAATGGAATGGAATAGAATATGGAACAGAATGAAATGGAACAGAACAGAACAGAACAGAATGGAATGGAATGGAACAGAATATGGAACAGAATGGAATGGAATGAAATGGAACAGAACAGAATATTTTTTAGTGGCCAAGTGCGATTGGGCCCACAATGAATTTGTCTCAATGCAGAAGCTCTCTGTATACCTACAAACAGCAGAGTAATATAATCATAAGATACCAATAGGAGAAGGGAGTAGGAAAGGTGAGAAAGCTAATAGTAATACAGACCTACTACATGGGTCAACCTCCTTAGACGTAGGACAGTGCTGTGGGAAGTTGGTGTTCAGCAGTGTGATGGCATGAGGGAAAAAACTGTCTCCGGGTCTAGTTGTTTTGGCATTCAAGGCCCTTTAGCGACATCCTGAGGAGAATAGTTCAAAGACTTTGTGTCCAGGGTGTGAAAAGGGTTTGTAAATATTTTCACAGCCCTCTTTGTGGCTCATGCAGTATACAGCTCCTCCATGGAAGGCAGGCTGGTTGCAATATTTTTTCTCTGCAGTCCTAACTATACATTGAAGTGGTGTCTGTCTTATTTGGTTGCTGTACCAAACCAGACAGTTATAGAATGGTTCTAACAATGGCATGGCTCACTTTACAATTTCCTTCATTAGCAACAGGAATTCTGGTCCCCATTGTCACCGTAAGCCAAGGACTACCTGTGCTCCTGTTTCCCTGACACACATGATTTAGTCCTCAAATTATGACCTTTCCTTTTCTAATGTTAATTTCCTTTTGCCCTGAGAGCCCTTTCCCACTGCTGATCTGAAGCGTCTGTCTTCCCATCCTTGACAGAAAATTAAACCAGCATAACGTTCAGCGCCCTCATTGCCGATGTTTCTCCTGTCATGACTGCTTTTGGTTCCAAGTCACTGCAGGCCCTGATTTTCCTCCATGAAAATGTGACGAAGCCTGACAGATTTGACTTACCTTGAAGTCGTCCTTGGACACTGACAGAGGTTAGAGGGAAAATGCTATTTTAACACCAACCCAGCTCAGCATAAGTGAAGTCAATGTCCTTTGTCGGCTAGAGTTGAGAAGAAGGCAACCTATGGGAATAAAAATCGTTCTGAAGGTATCCCCAAAGGTGCTTTTTCAAGAGGCAACTGGACTTTCTTATTTTATTTTGAAGACATTTCGCTTCTCATCCAAGAAGCTTCTTCAGCTCTGACATAGATGGTGGGGAATGGAAGGATTGATATTCCTTGCAGACAGCTGGTCATTTCCATTCTTTTAGAGGGTCATTGAGGCCGCTTGAAGGTTTATCTGTGTCCTCAAGGTCACTTGAATAATGCAAAAGGGTCTGGAGCCTTCTTGGAACTTCTGAAAACACTTGTGTTGTGAAACGGTGCTTTCTGCAGGATGTTTTCTGCCTTGTGTCCCTTCACTGTTGAAGACAGGCAGAGGCTGTTGGGGATGAGTCTGTGTTGTCTACATCTCAAATTGAAACGCAAATGGTTCCTGTAATCGAAGGGAATATGAATGGATTTCCAAAAACTGCAGTGGCCAAGTGGCCTCAATGACTCTCTAAAAAGAATGCAAATGACCGGCTGTCTGTAAGGAATATAATTTATTTATTTATTTATTTTATTTATTTGTTTGATTTGCCAATTGTTTACAAGATAATAAGTAAAAGTGTATACATAGTTGTGAATACATGAAATGGGTACATATAAGAAAAATAAAAGAAGAATAAGAGAAACAATAGGACAGGGACGGTAGGCACGTTGGTGCGCTTATGCACGCCCTACAGACCTCTTAGGAAAGGGGTGAGGTCAATAGTAGACAGTCTAAGGTTAAAGTTTTTGGGGTTTGGGGAAGAAACTACAGAGTCGGGTAGAGTATTCCAGACATTGACCACTCTATTGCTGAAGTCGTATTTCCTGCAATCAAGTTTGGTGCGGTTAACTTTGAGTTTGTATCTATTGTGTGCTCTTGTGTTGTTATGGTTGAAGCTGAAGTATTCATTGACAGGTAGGACATTGCAATGTATGATTTTATATACCATGCTTAAATCAGACCGAAGACGGCGTAATTCAAGGTTTTCTAGTTCTAGAATTTCAAGTCTGGTGGCATAAGGTATTCTACAATGAGTAGAGAAGTGGAGAACTCTCCTTGTGAAATATTTCTGGATTTTCTCAATTGTGCTAATATCAGATAATGTAATGTGGGTTCCAGACTGATGAACTGTATTCGAGTATTGGTCTAGCAAATGTTTTGTATGCTCTGGTTAGTAGTGTGATATTACCAGAGAAAAAGAAAAATAATTCCTTCCATTCCCCACCATCCAGTCAGAGCGGAAGAAGCTGAGAAGCGAAACGTCTTCAGATAAAAACCAGAAAGTCCAGTTTCCTCTTGAAAAAGCACCTTTGGGACAATCATGACCTGGAGGACTGAGAATCTCCATCGACATTTACTTCCCAGCTGTGAAATTTCATTTTATTGAACATTATCTTATCTGATAGGCTTATCTAAGCATTTCCTCCCCAGAGATTACAGCCAAGACGCAAAGAACTCCACTCCTACACATGTACACCTATAAATATCCATCCCAACCAACACCTGGAGCTGCTGCATGCTGCATTTTTAATATAACTTCTAGCTTGACCCTACTCCAGGCTCATCCTGAGTGGCAGAGAACTCATCTTTAATCCATAACCCATTTAAATTAACACAATTGTATCAGCGCCTTCTTAATCCTTTTGAAAGTCAAGAGGTCCAAACACTTTTAAAACAAAGTATATTGTGACGGTTAGACCCGATCAGCGATGAGTGTCAGATGAAATCGCCTTTCAGCAATGTTTTTCCCCCCCTCTTTTTGGTCAAAAGTAAAACACACACACGAGTGAAGACTGACATCTTGTGGACACAAGAAAAAACGTTCACAGATAAGAACAGAAAATAACTTGGATGATAAAATAACTCAGAGCAGAAGAAGGTTCTTGGTTCTTTTCTTAAAAACCTGCAGTGAAAGCAAGCTCTTCCACCTCTATGGCTGTCTGGTTTGGCACAGCAACCAAACAAGACAGACACAGACTTCAATGGATAGTTAGAACTGCAGATAGTTAGAACTCCCTTGATAGGACCTGATGGTAAAGACTGCAACGCATGACACCATTAAAGCCAACATCTTTAACACATTCTTCGGCTCAGTATTTGTAAACAGCAATGGATCATGCCCAGTATTTCCTAGCCGTACCACAGATAACAACAATGATCTAATACATATACGATTTCACAGAAGACAATGTTGAAAAAGCACTACGCAACCTAAAACCATCTCTATCTATTGGACCGGATGGAATATGTGCCTACTTCTTAAGAAAGCTATCCACTGCCATAGCCAAACCTCTAAGCATAATCTTTGAAAAATCTTTCAGAACCAGCTCCTTGCCTAACCTATGGTCACAAGCCACAGTCATCCCCATCTTCAAAAAGGGAGACCCAAGCCTAGTTGAAAATTACAGGCCAATCTCCTTATGCTGCGTCACCTGTAAAGTCATGGAATCAATTATTAACCAATCCATCATCCTTCACTTAGAGACAAATAACCTACTCTCCAATAAACAATTTGGTTTCAGAAAAACTATCCTGTAATCTGCAACTCTTACACTGCAAAAACATATGGACGACACAACTCGACCAGGGCAAAGCAATAGATGCAATCTACATAGACTTCTGTAAAGCCTTTGATTCAGTGGTACACGACAAACTACTCCTAAAAATAAAATCCTATGGTATCTCTGGACAACTGAATAACTGGATAGAAGCATTCCTGTCAAACAGACAACAAATGGTCAAAATCGGGAGCGTACTATCAAATCCAGTACCTGTCAATAGTGGTGTTCCCCAAGGCAGTGTTCTAGGACCAACTCTCTTCATACTCTACATAAACGACCTCTGTGATCATATTAAGAGCAATTGCGTTCTCTTCGCTGATGATGTAAAGCTGTTCAATACCACAGACAATACTGCTACCCTACAAAAAGATCTTGACTATGTATCAGAGTGGTCAAACAAATGGCAACTTCAAATCTCAACAAATAAATGCTCTGTCTTACATATTGGCAAAAAAATCAGAAAATAAAATACAAGCTGAATAGTCAAGATCTTGTTGATGACTCAAGCTCTGTAAAGGACCTTGGAATACTCACCTCTAATGATCTAAGTGCTAGAGCCCACTGCAACTACATAGCCAAAAAGGCATTAAGAGTTGTTAACCTAATCCTACGTAGCTTTTTCTCTGGTAATATCACACTACTAACCAGAGCATACAAAACATTTGCTAGACCAATACTCGAATACAGTTCATCAGTCTGGAACCCACACTACGTATCTGATATTAGCACAATTGAGAAAGTCCAGAAATATTTCACAAGAAGAGTTCTCCACTCCTCTACTCGTTGTAGAATACCTTATGCCACCAGACTTGAAATTCTAGAACTTGAAAACCTTGAATTACGCCGTCTTCGGTCTGACTTAAGCATGGTATATAAAATCATACATTGCAATGTCCTACCTGTCAATGAATACTTCAGCTTCAACCATAACAACACAAGAGCACACAATAGATACAAACTCAAAGTAAACAGCACCAAACTTGATTGCAGGAAATACGACTTCAGCAATAGAGTGGTCAATGTCTGGAATACTCTACCCGACTCTGTAGTTTCTTCCCCAAACCCCAAAAACTTTAACCTTAGACTGTCTACTATTGACCTCACCCCTTTCCTAAGAGGTCTGTAGGGGCGTGCATAAGCGCACCAATGTGCCTACCGTCCCTGTCCTATTGTTTCTCTTATTCTTTTATTTTTCTTATATGTACCCATTTCATGTATTCACAACTATGTATACATTTATACTTATTATCTTGTAAACAATTGGCAAATCAAATAAATAAATAAATAAATAAATAGAAGAAGAAAAAAAAATCAATTGCAACCAGCCTGCTTTCCATTGAGGTCCTATATAATGCATGAGCCAGAAAGAGGGCTGTGAAAATATCTACAGACGCCTCACATCCTGGGCATAAATTGTTTCAGCTTCTTCCCTCAAGATGATGCTACAGGGCATTGCACACCAAAACTAGACACAAAGACAGTTTTTTCCCCTGTGCCATCACTCTGCTAAACAACTAATTCCCACAATGCTGTCAAACTATCTAGTAAGGCTGTATTGCTATTATCCTTCTCATCTTTCCTATTACCTATTTTCTTATGACTATTACTTTGTTGCTGGTATCTCATGATTTATATTGATTGTTTTATTTAGTATCCTAGTATGATTCATGTTGATTGTTTATCCTGTGACTATCACTGAGTGTTGCATCTTATGATTTATGATGATTGTAGTTTATGATTATGATCATGACTTATCACTTGTTGCTTGTATGTCCGCTGACAGCTTATGCACTGGGGACAAATTCAGAGGTGGTATTCAGTAGGTTCTGACCAGTTCTGGAGAACTGGTAGCAGAATTTTTGAGTAGTTTGGAGAATCAGCAAATACCATCTCTGGCTGGCTCCACCCCCATCTATTCTCTGCCTCCCGAGTCCCAGCTGATCAGCTGGGTCTTTTTGGTTGCCCTGTACAGGAGAATGGAGCTGGAAAGCAGGTTAGTGGGGTGGGGAGCGGAGGTGGTATTCAGCAGATTCTGACCAGTTCTGGAGAACTGATAGAGGAAATTTTGAGTAGTTCGGAGAAATGGCAAATCCCACCTCTGACTGGCCATGCCCTCATCTATTCTCTGCCTCCCGAGTCCCAGTTGATTGGCTGGGTCTTCTTTTGTTGCCCTGCACGGGAGAATGGAGCTGGAAGGCAGGTTAGTGGGGTGAGGAGGGAATGGGATTTTGCAGTATCCTTCCCCTGCCACGCCCACCAAGCCACACCATGCCCACTAAGCCATGCCCACAGAACTGGTAGTAAAAAAAATTGAATCCCACCAGTGGACAAATTCCTTGCGTGTCCATCCACATTTGGCCAATAAATAATTCTATTCTATTATAGCTGTCCCACTGCTTAATTGTCCTCACTTCAATAGCTACAATAGAAGTTATTTTCACTGGCAGAGGCACCACAGGCTGGTCTTTCATTGTTTCCAGGGCAGCCCCGTGGGCCAGATCTAAGCACTCCATGGGCTGGATCCTGCCCCCAGGCCTTGAGTTTGGCACCCCTGCATTAAATCTTCAGGATCCTCTATCCAAGCCATTGGCCAGGATACTGACCAATGTGGCTTCCATCCCGTGGCCAAGATCTAAATAACCTAAATCTTTCAGAGGCCTCTGGCTTAACCATTGTCTCAGTAGAAATAGGTGTTAGGATTCCAGCAATCGCCCTAATTAAATCATAAGCCTTGCGCTAAGCTTCAAAAAGCTTCAAAAGATTGATTAGGAGCGTCATGCTGGCATGACCTGTATGAAGCCGACTCTGAGACGCATAATTTACAATCACCTATAACCCTGTCTTTCCCAACCCCTCTGGGTGTATAATAATAATAATAATAAGCCTAACTCTAACGAAACACGTTTATGGGTTGGGTGTCATCAATCACATTCTCCAATAAAGGATTTTCCCGGGCAGAACACCCGGTTGCCTAAGTTACAATCTTTGCGAGATAAGCTTGGAATGTGCTTCTGATTTTATTTGCCGTATGCTCCTTCAGGTTTTCGCCCCCCCCCCCACCGCCTCTTTCTCATGGCAACTTGGAAACGGGCACAGGAATGTTTCACAAGTTGACAATAGGACATTCTTGCGATCTGTTAGCTGCAGACTAGACAACCAGCATGATCATTCAGCCCACGGAATGAACAAAGGTATGGGAAGCATTTCAGAAGAGACCCTCCCTAGTTTTGCAGAGGGTAAAGGAAGAGGGGGAGAAATAACAGAATAATGGAATAACTGAATCACAGAGTTGGAAGGGACTTCAGAGGTCTTCTAGTCGAGCCCCCTGCTTAAGCAGGAGACCCAATATCATTTCAGACAAATGTTCAGTCTTGCATAAAGTACACTTCACAATAAAGATACGGCTAGCACTCCTGGTTGTTTTTGCTTGGACTACCTTGCAGGATTAGCAGACAGACTTTTGAAAGCCTCTCCAAGTTTCTTGCCATCTTCTCTTACGTGCAACAAGAACAAAGCTGAATTTTTTTCGAGCTTCTCACACTTTCTACTTTCTTGAAACCGTGTCATCTTTTCTACAAGCCTCCTCTTAATCATTTGCTCGTTATTTTCCTTTCCCTAATATTAGCTCTACATTCCTTTCCACAGCCCTCTTTCAGAACATAGAATATAGAATAATACAGTTGGAAGGGACCTTGGAGGTTTTCTAGTCCAGGAGTTGCAAACCTTTTGGACCTCAGGGACCACCAAACTCATAATTTTAAATCCCGCGAACAAGAGATCCTGGGAAAATCCCCCCAAAAGTCTGCAGGAAACTTCCTCACCCCAAAATTTCCTACCGATCAATCACTCTTTATTTGGGATCGCAGGATACTGTCTCCAGCTCCATTCTCAGGAGAGATAAAGAGAGAGAGAGAGAGAGAGAGAGAGGGAGAATGACTTTTGGCTTCATGCAAGGAAAGCAGCAGAAGCTGCAAAAGTCTTTCTTTCTCTCCCCCAAACCCCGCCAGAAATGAGTCTTTGCCGGCACAGCCTTTTGGAGCAGGAGGCCTTGCAGGGTCCCAAAGACTCATTTCTGGTGGAGTTTGGGGGAGAGAAAGAAAGACTTTTGCTGCTTTCCTTGCGTGCAGCCAAAAGCAGAAAAAGAAAGAAGCGGAAAGGAGCAGCCCGGTGCCCAGGCAAGGTGCATGGGGTGAGTTCCTCCCTCCACCCTTTCTCCCCTCCCCCTCACTACCTCATGTTGTTCGCCATGCAAGCGATGCAAGCCTTGTGTTCCCATGGGCCATGTGGGCGGCACAACCTTGTGTTCCTGTGCAGCCTGGATTAATTGCTTCGGGAGGGTGACATTTCTCTGTGGAGCACCAACATTTTCTCATGGACCACCAGTGACTGGCCACCACTGTTCTAGTTCAATCCTCTGCTCAAGGAGACCTTCTACTCTTTTGGACAAATGGTTGTACAACTATTGCCTATAATGCAATATTAGATAGTGAGTGACTCACACAGAGCACTGCTGACATCTAGTGGGTTTCCATGCTAGATAACAGAATTTATATAATCAGAGTGAAATTGTTGGCTTTTTGCATTTTAACTCCAAGATGCCTCTTGATAAATGCAAGAAACTGAAATGACATTTTGCATTGTGACCAACAAGAGCCCTGTCTCTATATTTGAGATGGAGATACTCAACGGACACTTTGAGATTAATTATAATTAATAAATGTCAGCCATGATAGTTATGGATCTAGATTCTAGGCTTATGGCCTGCTGCATCCTCTGTAGATAAAAATCAGGACATTTACCACAAACTTTCTCTTAATCTCTACAAAACCCAAACAGATGAGAAGATCAGACTATTTTCCCTAGGAATCAAAGGAATTGCATCAACTCTACTTTTCAAACTGAACAGGGGAAAATAGAAACTTAAAAAATTGAGAACCTACGAAAGATAGGTGGATAATAGAGATTAGACAATATATATATAGCAATAGATAGATAGATAGATAGATAGATAGATAGATAGATAGATAGATAGATAGATAGATAGATAGATAGATAGATAGATGATAGATAGATGATAGATAGATATGGATGGATAGATAGATAGATAGACAGACAGACAGACAGACAGACAGACAGACAGACAGACAGACAGATAGATAGATAGATAAATAGATAGACAGACAGACAGACAGACAAACAGAAAGATTGTTCTGACCTGGGCTTCCAAAAAAAGCACTAAGCAGACTCTTTGTCCTGGCAAAACCCCTTTTTATTAAATGAAGGTGAATTTCTTACATTCACATTCAGCCAAAGGCCTGGCAAACAGTCTTTCATCAACTAGACGTCAGAAGATATGGTGAAAATTTTTGCAATAGATGGACTGACTAAACCATAGTTTCAACTGGGAAATGATGACTGACCATCCTTGGTTAAATCAAGTCCGAAAACATCAGAGAATCCTGAAAGCTTGGCATTCTGACAAACTGGCCATCAACAAACACATAGACATAAACAACATCTACAGACTGTGCAAAACAGACAATCGACACGCCAAAAAAAAAAGGAACAAAAAGAGCCAACATCTTCTCAACAGCAATCAACACCCAGAGGAGCAGAGGTTCATACCAAGATTAATGTCAGATGAATGCCTCCTGCAGCACCCTGCCATCCAAAACAGGGTGTGTGGGGGGGTCTAAGTGTGCCCTCCCTACACCTCGTTTGACCCTCCATGGCCTCCTGCAGCACTTTGCTGGCCGAAAACAGTCCCTGTGGCCCATTTTGGGGCTGTTTTTTTTGGTCCATTTTTCATCCCAGTTTTTGGCCTGGTTTCAGCTGGCAGTGTACTGCAGGAGGCCATGGAGGGTGAAAATGAGGTGCAGGAGGGGCTGACATGGCCTATTTTAGCTTCCAGAGGTACCACAGGCTGGTCCCTTGATATGTCCAGGCTGGCCCCATGGGACAGATTTAAGCACCCGATGGGCCAGATCTGACCCATGTGCCTCGAGTTTAACACCCCTGGTATAGATTAAACTTGACGTGTATATTGTTCTTTTAATTAATATAGGGCACTAGGCAGTGGTGGGATTCAACATTTTTTACTACTGGTTCTGTGGGCGTGGCTTGGTGGGTGTGGTGTGCTTTGGTGGGCATGGCAGGGAAGGTTACTGCAAAATCCCCATTCCCTCCCCTCCCCACTAACCTGCTTTCCAGCTCTGTTCTCCTATGCAGGGCAACCGAAGAAGACCCAGCCGATCAGCTGGGACTCAATGGGAGGTAGAGAAGAGATGAGAGCGGAGCCAGTCAGAGGTGGGATAGGCCGGTTCTCCGAACTACTCAAAATTTCCACTACCGGTTCTTCAGAACTAGTCCAGAACTTGCTGAATACCCACCTCTGGCACTAGTGCAATTTAAATAGTCATGATTTTTGAAACGTCTCAACTTTTGATACCAGCAAAGTTTTCACAGGCTGCCTATAGCTTTGGAGTCTCGAATTTTCTCTTTTTTTCCCATCAAATGCATATACTGCTTCTGCGTCCCTGTGTCCCCTTGCTTAGAAATCTTTAATCCGAAGCTATAGAGGTGCCCAACCTCACAGAACATCAATGTGGCTGCGATCTTCTCAGAAGTTGCTAATGAATTGCATCTTCAGTAGAACAGAAGGGTAAAAAACGCTTCGACGCTTAAGGAATAAATATACTGTAGAGTTCAGCTCGTGGTGATTACAAGGACACACACTTGTGGTTGTCTTGACAACAATGCAGAAGGCGTTTGCTCTTACCTTTTGATAGGCTTCTAAACACCTAGCATTTGAGGCTTGGAAGGGATTTGGATATAATCAATCCAGGCCCTGGCTGGCTGAAGGAATGTATTCCTTCCGGCATCTCTGACGGATGGGCATCCGACCTCTGTTGAAACATCTTCAGCCAAACAGAACAATAGAATTTGGAAGAACAGAAAATAACTTGGATGATGCAATAACTCAGAGCAGAGGAAGCCATGGTGGGATTCAATTTTTTTTTACTACCAGTTCTGTGGGCATGGCTTGGTGGGTTACTGCAAAATCCCCATTCCCCCACCCCACTAACCTGCTTTGCAGCTCCGTTCTCCTGTGCAGGGCAACCAAAGAAGACCCAGCCGATCCGCTGGGACTCAATGGGAGGCAGGGAATAGATGGGATTGGCGGGGCCAGTCAGAGGTGGGATTTGCCAGTTCTCCAAACTACTCAAAGTTTCCACTACTGGTTCTCCAGAACTGGTCAGAACCTGCTGAATATGCCACCTCTTGAGAAGAAGTTTCTTGGATGAGAAGCTAAATGTCTTCAAAGAAAAAAAAACAGAAAGCTCAGTTGCCTCTTGAAAAAGCTCCAACTTTGAGGATGGATTAGGACAAGGCTGTTTTAGTCCAGAATTTGGGTTCAATCAATCAATCTGACTAGAGTTGGAAGGGACCTTGGGAGGTCATCTAGTCTAAACCCCTGCTCAAGCAGGAGACCTTATACCATTCTGGACAAATCATTGTCTAAGCCAGGGGTGTCAACCTTGGCAACTTTAAGACTTGTGGACTTCAACTCCCAGAATTCCTCAGCCAGCTTTGCTGGCTGAGGTATTCTGGGAGTTGAAGTCCACAAGTCTTAAAGTTGCCAAGGTTGGACACCCCTGGTCTAAGCTCTTCTAAAAAAAAAAAAAAACCCTCTCCAGTGTTGGAGCACCCACAAATTTGGGAGTCAAGTTATTCCACTGATTTATTGTTGTTCTCATAGGAAAGTTCTAGGTTGGTTAATAGAGGCCATCACCCCTTAAAATAATTGGTTCTATGGATTAAGTGCTGTTATCCCCGGGAATTTTTTTTCTTACTATCCGTCCAAAGTCTATTTCCTTGTAAGTCATGATTTCTTGTCCTATCTTATGGAACAATTCTGCTCCTCATTGTACCTCAGAACCCTTTAGATCAGGGCAGAGGTGGGTATTCAGCAGGTCCTAACCAGTTCTGCAGAACCGGGACGAGAAATTTTGAGTAGTTCAGAGAACCGGCCAATCCCACCTCTGACTGGCCCCGCCCCCCATCTATTCTCCACCTCCCGAGTCCCAGCTGATTGGCTGGGTCTTCTTTGGTGGCCCTGCCCAGGAGAACAGAGCTGGAAAGCAGGTTAGTGGGGTGGGGAGGGAACGGGGATTTTGCAGTATCCTTCCCCTGCCATGCCCACCAAGCCACGCCCACAGAACTGGTAGTAAAAAAATTTGAATCCCACCACTGGATCAGGGGTGTCAGACTCAAGGCCCAGGGGCTGAATCTGGCCCACAGAATGCTTAGGTCTGGCCCACAAGGCCACCCTGGAAACAGGGAAGGACTGGCCCACATTGCCTCTGCCAGTGAAAACGGAGCTCACCCATGGCCCTTGTGAGCTCCGTTTTTGGCTGTGACAGCCTCCTGCAACCCTCTGCCTGCAAGAAGGGAACTCAGGAGGGCTGCGCGCAGCCCTCCCGAGGTCTTTCTTCAGCTGTGACGGCCTCCAGCAACCCTCTGCCTTCACACACCCTTCGCAAGCTCCTTTTTGGCCGTGACAGCCTCTTGCAACCATTGAAACGGAGATTGGAAGAGCCACATGCAGCCCTCCTGAGCTCCATTTTTGCTGGCAGAGGTGTTGTGGTTCTCCGGCAGCAGGTGCAGACGGCAGAGATCTCTGACCGCGAGGATGAAAGGGAACCAATCAGGGATCCTGGCGAGGACTTGGTCGAGGGTCCTGCATCTGATGCAGGGATGGGGCCAGGACCGTCTGAGGGTGAGGTGCTACCTTAGGAGTTTTTGGAGTCTGGCAGCAGTGACTCAGAGGACCCCGGGGAGCCTGTGCCCAGTGCGCGTGTGCTCAGGGCTGCTTGAAGGAGAGAGCAGCTGAAGCATCAAGGGCAACTTGGGAGTAAGGCTGGAAGGTGATTGCCCCTCCCATAAGGGATAAAAACCAGCCCTCGGGGATGTGTTCTTTGCAGGAAGCAAAGAAATTCTTTAGACTCTGAGTCCTCGTCGAATCCTTGCGAACTCTGGTTTGTTTTTGAAACTTCTGTCGGTTGATATTTATCAGCAATTAGACTTCTGTTCTTGGCAGCCTTTTACAACCTTGAAAGGGCTTGCTTTTATCTCGGACAATTAAGTTTAAATGACTCTTGGCTGGGAATGAAAAGAATTCCCAGTGCCGCATTAAAAAAGGTTTGCTTTTATACACAGTGTTTGTTTAATTTGAACAAGGCTTGGGTCAGAACAAGAGGCACCGCAGCCAGTCCTTCGCTGTTTCCATGGTAGCCCTATGGGCCAGATCTCAGCACCCCACAGGCTGAATCTGGCCTGCAGGCTTTGAGTTTGATACCCTTCTCCTAGTTAGTAGAAGCACCACTTAAGTATGAGCCAGCAGTGTGCTGCAGCTGCCAGAAAAAGCAGATGCAACCCTAGGCTGCTTCGACAGAGGGATAGCAACCAGATCATTTGAAGTGTGAATACCACTTTATACCGCACTGGTGAGACCATGTCTGGAATACTGCTTCCAATTCTGGTCACTGTGATACAAAAAAAGTGGTGGGATTCAAAAAAAATTATTACCAGTTCTGTGGGCGTGGCTTGGTGGGTGTGGCATGGCTTGGTGGGCGTGACAGGGGAAGGATATTGAAAAAAATCTCATTCTCTCCCCACCCCACTAACCTGCTTTCCAGCTCCATTCTCCTGTGCCGGGCAACAAAAGAAGACCCAGCTGATCAGCTGGGACTCGGGAAGCAGAGAATAGATAGAGTAAGGCCAGTCAGAGGTGGGATTTGCCAGTTCTCCAAACTACTCAAAATTTCCGCTACCAGTTCTCCAGAACTGGCCAGAACCTGCTAAACACCACCTCTGTACAAAAAAAATATATATTTAAACTTTGGAAAGAGTGCCGGAAAGAGCAATAAAGATGGCGGCTAAACTTTATGTTCAGTGATTGAGGGAACTAGATATTTATTTATTTTATTTATTTGATTTGCCAATTGTTTACAAGATAATAAGTATAAGTGTATACATAGTTGTGAATACATGAAATGGGTACATATAAGAAAAATAAAAGAAGAATAAGAGAAACAATAGGACAGGGACGGTAGGCACGATGGTGCGCTTATGCACGCCCCCTACAGGCCTCTTAGGAAAGGGGTGAGGTCAATAGTAGACAGTCTAAGGTTAAAGTTTTTGGGGTTTGGGGAAGAAACTACAGAGTCGGGTAGAGTATTCCAGACATTGACCACTCTATTGCTGAAGTCGTATTTCCTGCAATCAAGTTTGGTGTGGTTTACTTTGAGTTTGTATCTATTGTGTGCTCTTGTGTTGTTATGGTTGAAGCTGAAGTATTCATTGACAGGTAGGACATTGCAATGTATGATTTTATATACCATGCTTAAGTCAGACCGAAGACGGCGTAATTCAAGGTTTTCTAGTTCTAGAATTTCAAGTCTGGTGGCATAAGGTATTCTACAACGAGTAGAGGAGTGGAGAACTCTTCTTGTGAAATATTTCTGGATTTTCTCAATTGTGCTAATATCAGATACGTAATGTGGGTTCCAGACTGATGAACTGTATTCGAGTATTGGTCTAGCAAATGTTTTTTATGCTCTGGTTAGTAGTGTGATATTACCAGAGAAAAAGCTACGTAGGATTAGGTTAACAACTCTTAATGCCTTTTTGGCTATGTAGTTGCAGTGGGCTCTAGCACTTAGATCATTAGAGGTGAGTATTCCAAGGTCCTTTACAGAGCTTGGGTCATCAACAAGATCTTGACTATTCAGCTTGTATTTTATTTTCTGATTTTTTTTGCCAATATGTAAGACAGTAATATGTAAGATATGAGTACTCTAACGAAGAGAAGGACTAGGGGTGACATGATAGCAGTGTTCCAGTACTTGAAGGGACACCACAGAGAAGGAGGGGGTTGATTTATTCTCCATAGCACCTGAAGGCAGGACAAGAAGCAATGGAAGGAAGCTCATTAAAGAGAGAGACAACCTGGAACTAAGGTGAAATTTCCTAACAGTGAGAACAATTAATCAGTGGAACAACTAGCCTCCAGAAGTTGTGGCTCCTCCATCACTGGAGGTTTTCAAGAAGAGTTTGGACAGCTATTTGTCTAGAATGGTATAGGATCTCCTGCCATGGGCTAGAAGACTTTTCCAAGTCCCTTCCAACCCTATTATCTTATGTTTATGTTCTAAGTGGAGTCGGAAAAACACTAAGTAGAGAACAGTGGCTTCTCTTGATCCTGACACAATATTGGATTGTAGCATCCTTCTTTTGTTGATGAAGCCTAGAATTGCATTTGTTTCTCCCCCACCCTTCAGTTGCGTGAAACTGTTGACTAGATCCCACCGCAAACTTCTTCCACCTTTTTCTTCAGTCTCTTATTCTGCAGAAAATTTTTCCTCTGTAAAGACAGTGATTCTGTCTCTCCACTAGATGGAAGTAAAACACAGTCCCTGATCACACATTATCCCTTGGTTCCTGCATCTTGCTAATTTTTAAAAAACAGAGTTCCCACAATCCATGGAACCACAAATCTTAGCCTAACTTGGTACATTCTGCAAATTAATCCCAGGAGACTCATATAGATGTGTGCATTAGAAAAAAAAATGACCATAGATCCAGTTGGGATCTCGATTTCCTATAGTATTTTGCTTTTTAAACCAAAACAGCAAAGATCAGTATTTCTAAATCTTCTGAAGCTTTCATACAAGAGCTTCGAATGAATGTAAATGTTCTGGGTTCACACAATGCATCCAATCATAAATTGATCACAATATATTTAATGTACCGTTGCTCTTGGTATTACAGGTAGTTGATGTATAACCGTTAATAGAGCTTGCCCGTCACAGTTGTAAGGCATGACAGTTATAAAGTAGGTCACAAAACAGATTTTATGTCCTTTTTTTTCTGAGGTCCTAAAGGTGCAACTGGACTTTCTGGTTATTCCTGGAAGACATTTCATTACTCATCCAAGAACCTTTTTCAGCTCTGACTTGGATGGTGGGGAATAGATTTATTCTCCTTGCAGACAGATGGTCATTTTCATCCTTTCAGAGGGTCATTGAGGCCACTTGGAGGTTTATCTGTGTCCTTAGAGGTCACCTGAGTAGTGCAAAGCACTACAGATAAACCTCCAAGTGGCCTCAACGACTCTCTAAAAAGAATGCAAATGACCAGCTGTCTGCAAGGAGTACAAACGTGCCAGCACGCAGAAGGCAATGTGCGCGCCCCTCACGCCCCCTGCGCATCCGCGCACAATCCCCCCGCCACCCTCCCAACTGCTGCCTTACCTACACTGCACCTCACTGCTGATTTTTGGGTGGTTTGAGGCCTTTTTTGGCCTCCCAGAGGCTTGAAAAAGGCCTCTGCAGGCTTTGCAGGCCGAATAATAGGCCCGTTTTATCACTTCCGGTACAGGAAAATATGAAATAGACCTATTTTTTGGCCTGCAAAGCCTGCAGAGGCTTTTTTCAAGCCTCTGGGAGGCCAAAAAAAGGCCTCAAACCACCCAAAAATCAACTGTGAGGTGTGTGCATGTGCAGTGAGGTAAGTTTGTCTGTGGCTCGCATGCCGGTACAAATGGCTCTGCGTGCCGCTGTTCTACTGGCTGGTTGTTCTCACTATCAGGAAATTTCTCCTTCGTTCTAAGTTGGATCTCTGTTTAATGATCTTCCACTTGTTACTTCTTATCCTACCTTCTGGTGGTTTGGAGAGTAGGTTGACCCACCCCAGAGTATATTTGTTTCACCACCAGGAATCAGGGTGGACTCGATGAACCATAACAAGAGCAACAAAACCATTGTCTTCCCAAACAGCTGAACAATCTCGAATTCAAGGAACATACATTTTGGGTGGGGGCAAACAGGAAACGTCAGATGCTTCCCAACCCTATACTTCTCCTTAAAACCCACTGGCGTTTACAGAATAAACAGAATTGGAAGGGACCTTGGAGGCAGGGGTGGGATTCAATTTTTTTAACAACGGTTCTGTGGGTGTGGCTAGGTGGGCCTGGCCAGGTGGGTGTGGCTAGGTGGGCATGGCCATGTGACTAGGTGGGTGTGGCTTCTACTTTTTCTTTTTTGTTGCAGCACATCCCCCCTGGGTTTTTTTGCCTCCTGGGCTTCAGGGAAGCCTCCTGGGCGAAGCAGTAATCGGAAGCAGATCATCGGAACAGCTGATCGTCGGGAGGGGAAAAAAAGAAATACCTTAAGGAGTGACTGGACGGGGAAGAATGCAATCAGCATCGGGCATGCACGCAATGTTGTGCATGCATGATAAGGACTGACTGGGCACGGAGGGGATGGGTGGGCAGAGAGGGGCGGGGCCAGCCAGGGACACGATTTGCCGGTTCTCCGAACTGCGCAGAATCATAGCAACCAGTTCTATAGAACCGGTCCAAACCGGTAGAATCCCACCCCTGCTTGGAGGTCTTCTAGTCCAACCCCCTGCTCAAGCAGGAGACCCTAGACCATTCCAGACAAACAGTTGTCCAATCTCTTCTCAGAAACTTCCAGTGTTGGAGCACCCACAACTTCCGGTGGCAAGTTGTTCCACCGGTTAATTGTCCTGACTAATTGTCAGGAAATATCTCCTTATTTCTAGGTTGCTTCTCTTCTTGATTAGTTTCCACCCATTGCTTCTTGTCCTCCCTTCAGGTGCTTTGGAGAATGGGTGGACCCCCTCTTCTTCTTTGGGGCAGCCCCTGAGATATTGGAAGACTGCCATCATGTCACCCTTCCTCCTTCATTAAAGGGGTGGCATGATACCAGTCCCCACAAACTGTCCTCTTTTTCTAGTGACATCACAAACCTTTCTAGGCCCCCTATCTGTAAGTGGGGGAGGGGGAGCAGCAGAGGTGGGATTCTACCAGTTTGGACAGGTTCTATAGAACCGGTTGTTATGGTTCTGTGCAGTTTGGAGAACTGGCGAATCTTGCCCCTGACTGGCCCAACCGCTCTCCCCCACCCACCCAGTCAGTCCTTATTATATTAGATTATATTAGATTAATTAGATTCAACGTTATTGTCATTGCCATGGATACAGGCAACGAAAGGCAGCTAGTATCCAACCAGAGTGCAAAACAACAGTAAAATATAAATATACGTATGCAAATATGCAAGGCACCTATGAATGTGTCAATGGAAAACACAACAAAATGTATGTACACGAGCAGACAAAGATAAGTGTGACTGCACATATATGAACATATACAACTGTACAAAATGTTTACAGACATATTGAATATAAATACAAATGCACAGAGAATTATACAAAATACATCATATATTATCAAGGGAAGCATCAGCATATGTGTGGGGACCAAAGAAATGAGGAGTTCAGCAAGGAAACCGCTGTATGGTAAAAGCTTGTTCCCTAGCCTGCTGGTCTTGGACTGCAGGCACCTGAACCTCCTCCCAAATGGAAAAAGGGTAAACAGTTTGTGGGCTGGATGGAAGGGGTCCTTGACGATGCTGTGGGCTTTACGCAGACATCGTTTCCTCTGAACGTCCACAATGGCAGGAAGTGGAATCCCTATAATCTGTTGGGCGGTTTTCACCACCCTCTGTAATGCCTTTTTTTTTCTTTTATAGTGCAATTTCCATACCAAGCTGAGATACAGCTAGTTAAGATGCTCCCAACTGTGCAGCGGTCAAAATTAGTCAGAATAGCTGAGGGGAGGTGATTCTTCCTTGGTAATCTCAGGAAGAAGAGGCACTGGTGAGCTTTCTTAATCAGATTAGTGGTGTTAACCTGCCAGGACAAGCCCTCAGAGAGGTGGATCCCCAGGGACTTGAAGCTGGTGACACGCTCTATCATTCTCCCGTTGATGTATCTAGGAGAGTGTGTGCGACCATTCTTTTTCCTGAAGTCCACAATGAGCTCTTTGGCCTTGTTAGTAATAAGTAATAAGTTATTGTCAGTGCACCACATAGCTGGGTACTGCATCTGCTTCCTGTATTCTTATCGTGCATGCACGACATCGCTGACTGCATTTTGTTTTTTCCTCCCCTCCCAACGATCAGCTGTTTTGAGGATCAGCTGTGCCAGGGTCTCCCTCGCTATCTTACTGCTTCGCCCCTTTTTGCCTCCTGGGCCTCAGGGAAGCCTCCTGGGGAGGCGTTTTTGCTCCCGGGAAGTTTCCCTAAGGCCCAGGAGGCAAAAAGGTGTGTGTGTGCTGTGTTTTTTTGCCTTTCTGGGCCCCAGGGAAGGTTCCTCGGAGCAAAAACGCACCCCAGGAGGCTTCCCTGAGGTCCAGGAGGCAAAAAAAAAAAACCTGGGGGGAGGGGATGCTGCGAAAAAAGAAGCCACGTCCACCCATTCACGTGTCCATGCCCACCTAGCCATGCCCACAGAACCAGTTGTTAAAAGAAACCCCACCCATGGGGAGCAGAGTTCTTGTTCTCCCCCCTGGCAGGTTTCCAAGCCGTGCTAGACCTGGAGAGCATCTCAAATGTTCACCAGCACATTGTGCCAAGAAACAGCTGTTGGCTGATTAACCAAAGTGCTTCATTGCTCTTTCCTGATTCTCTATTCCTAATCAGCTCTTTAAGAGTTCTACAGCTAGGTATGTGTGTAATTACTATAATTAATATTAGGTAACTAATTAGTGCTGCTGTAGGAAGCACAAAATCAAATTAATGCTTCTACGGGGATTCGGGAGAAAACCTTGCTATTCTGAATAGGAATTAAGTTCTTTTCTCCTGCCTTAAAATCTCCTCTCTCTCTCTCTCTCTCTCTCTCTTTTTTTTTTTCCAGAAGCAAAACAAAACAAAGCTTCTTCTTTTTTTCTTTGAAAAGGAACTAACAAGTCTGCCTCTAAGCTCTGCGGATTTAATTCGAATTCTTTGCGGCAAGGCTCAGTGGACTTTTATTTTGGGGCGCATGAAAATTTGGGGAGATGGTGCCACAGCAAATTGGGAATGAGGTGCCATAGGACGTACTCCCTGAAGTGGGCTGGGCTGGGCCGGGCCAAAGAAGTGGGCTTGGATTTAATTCAAGTTATTCTGAAGCCATAAACCAGCTTGTGCCCCTTTTAAAGCTAACCAATATATCAATGTGTGTCCTTCCAGAAATCTGTCATACCCATGTTGGAATCTGACTCGGAGTGGGAGGCCGAACAGCTGACAGGGAGTGGGAGTGTGGCTCCATTGGCTGTGGAAGAAACTGGGGAAGGGCAAAGTACGGCTGGGCAGAACAGGGGAGAGGTAGAACAAAGGAGAGGAAATTCAGAGGAAGACCCAGGCCCACCCCCTCTTCATCCTAGGGCACGCAGGGAGGAACAGAGAAAGGAGCAACGTGGGTTGCATGGCTTTACGGGGGAGGAAAGGGCCCTGATTCCCTTCATTAGCTGCAGCTGGGAACACAGTGTATAAAAGAGGAAGCTGCACACAGCAAGTTGTTGGGAGCAAATGTGACTTTATCTTGCATCATCGTGGCTTATCTGTGTTCCTGGCATCTTCCCAACTGTGTGAGTTTCGCCGTGCTTTCAAGTCTGAAATTCCTTCGCCTGCCCTGTCAAGTTAATCACTTCAGCTTGGTGTTTGGATTTTTCGTTACAGTTTGCATGTACCTTGTTTTGGACTGAATTTTCTACAGTTAAAAGCTGTTCCTGGGAGAGTTTTGTTCTCCAGCTGAAGGTAACTGGATATTGGGACCAAAGTTGGAGATAATAAAGGGAGTTCCTCTCTCTTTCCTTTTCTTTTTTGCCTTCCTTCCTTTTTTCCTCCCTCCCTCTTCCTTCTTTCCTTTCTTTCCTCCCTCCATCTCTTTCATTTTTGCCTTCCTACTTCCCTCCCTCCCTCCCTCTTCCTTTCTTTTTCTTTCTTTCCTTCCTTTCTTCCTCGCTCCCTCTCTTTTTTTATCTTCCTTCTTTCCTCCCTCCCTCCCTCCCTTCCTCTTTCTTTCTTTCTTTCTTTCTTTCTTTCTTTCTTTCTTTCTTTCTTTCTTTCTTTCTTTCTTTCTTTCTTTCTTTCTTTCTTTCTTTCTTCCTTCCTTCCTTCCTTCCTTCCTTCCTTCCTCCCTCTCTCTTCCTTTTCTTTTTGCCTTCCTTCCCTTTCTTTCCTCCCTCCCTCTTTCTTTCTTTCTTCCTTCCTTCTTCCTCCCTCCCTCCTTCCTTCCTTTCTTTCCTCCCTCCATCTTTTTCATTTTTGCCTTCCTACTTCCCTCCCTCTTCCTTTTCTTTCTTTCTTTCTTTCCTTCCTTTCTTTCCTCCCTCCCTCTCTTTTTCTTTTTTATCTTCCTTCTTTCCTCCCTCCCTCCCTCCCTTCCTCTTTCTTTCTTTCTTTCTTTCTTTCTTTCTTTCTTTCTTTCTTTCTTTCTTTCTTTCTTTCTTTCTTTCTTTCTTTCTTTCTTCTCTCTCTCTCTCTCTCTCTCTCTCTCTCTCTCTCTCTCTCTCTCTCTCTCTCTCTCTTTCTTTCTTTCTTTCTTTCTTTCTTTCACTTTTTGCCTTCCTTCCTCTCCCTCTTTCTTTCATTCTTTCTTTCTTCCTCCCTCCCTCTTTTTCTTTTTGCCTCCCTCCCTCTCTCTCTTCCCTCTCTGCCCCCACCACACACACTGTATAGACATCATGCCATAGTGTGATTCAGCCAGTTTGCACCACTTCGGGAGAACCGTTGTTAACTTTCTGATAAGTTTGTTGAACTGGTTGTTGGAAGGAATCATTAGGGCGGAGAACCGGTTGTTAAATTATTTAAATCCCACCACTGACATCGTGCATGTGTGAGACCTGCTCTGCAATTTGTTTTGGGAACATCTTCGGCTCAACTTGTCCAACCCTTCCTGCCTGTGCTATTTGCCGCAAGACCCTGGTGTGCGTGTGAGCATGTGCAGAACTGTTCCAAGTCATAATTAGCCGTGACAGAGGTACACTTTGTCATGTGTGGGCAGCCAACGTGCATCTGTTAATTTTCACACAATTCTCTGGTGTTCCTGCAACTCGGCTTCTAAATTTTGCCTTGGATTCTGTTTGTGCTGGAAGAGACATTTCGAGAATTTGCTGCCTTCTCTGCCTTCTCATCTTCTCATTCCAGCTATGATTTTTGGGTGGGGTGGGGAATAAATAATGGAGAAAGAAAAAGAAGCAGCACAAAATGGCTAAAATCAATCTGCTAGTTCTCATTGATGCGCTGAGCAGAAGCTCCTGAGAATTATACAGGTAGTCCTTGATCTACAACCACAATTGGGTCCATGGTTATTTCTATGGTTAGTCATTGTAAGCTAAGTTGGACCTGATTTTATGACATGATGTGTGGGAGCACCATCAATTGAGACTTTCAAGAAGAGATTGGACTCCCATCTGTCAGAAATGATGTAGGGTCTCCTACTTGGACAAGGGGCTGGACTAGATGACCTACAAGGTCCCTTCCAACTCTGATTATCTGTTAATTATAATTATAATGATGATTGTTAACAGATCAGATAATCAGAGTTGGAAGGGACCTTATAGGTCATCTAGTCCAACCCCCCCACCCAAGTAGAAGACCCTACACCATTTCTGACAAATGGTTGTCCAATCTCTTCTTGAATGTCTCAAGTGATGATGTGAATCACTTTGGTTATTAAGCCAATTTGGCTTCCCCAATAGGATTTGATTTTTTTGTATTATTTTATTTTGTTTATTTTATTTTAGTATTTTTATTTTATTTGCTGCAAATTAGCATAAAAGGTCCAAGGTTGCGATCATGTGACTGCAGGTTGCTCAAATTGGTCATAAATGTGAGGCACTTTCCAAACGCCCAAATTGCAATGACTGGACAGTGTGGGCTGGCGCGACCATCATAAGTGCAAACACAACAAATTGTAAGTTACTTTCCCCAAAGTGTTAAGCAGACACAAGGGAGTCCTCGACTTTACGACCACAAATGAGCCCAAAATTTCTGTTGCTGTGCGAGACAGTTGTGAAGTGAGTTTTGTCCCATTTTACGAGCTTTCTTGCCACCGTGGATCAATGAAACCCTGCGGTTGTTAAGTTCGCAACGCGGTTGTTAAGTGAATCTGGCTTCCCCCATGGACTTTCCTCGCCAGATGGGGATCACGTGACCCCAGGATATGGCAACCATCATAACCCTGAGTCAATTGCCAAGCATCTTGAGTTTTGGTCACGTGACTGTGGGGATGCTGTAATGGCCGTAAGTGTGAAAAATGGTCTTTTTGCAGTGCCGTTGTAACTTCAGTCACTTAAACAAATGATTGTAAGTTGAGGACTACCTATAGTTATAAGTGGAGGACTGCCTGTACGGGGATTCTAAGTGCTACATGGTTTTGTAAGGGCTTGTTAGTTATTGTAATTCTAGTCATTCTAGTCATTCTAGTTAGTATAACTAGCTATTGTCCCAAAGATGCTTCTTTTTTTTTCAAGAGACAACTGGACTTTCTGCTTTTCCTTTGAAGACATTTTGCTTCTCCTCCTGAAGAAGCTTCTTCAGCTCTGACAGGAATCAAGAGCACCACTCAAGTGACCCTGAGGACACAGATAAATATCCAAGCGGCCTCAGTGACTCTCTAAAACAATGCAAATGACCAGCTGTCTGCAAGGAATATAAATCCATTCCATTCCACACCATCCAGTCAGAGCTGAAGAAGCTTCTTGGATGAGAAGAGAAATGTCTTCAAAAAAACCCCAGAAAATCCAGTTGCCTCCTGGGGAAAAAGGCACCTTTGGGACAATCATGACCTGGATGACTGAGAATCTTCATAGACATGTAACTAAGTTAGTTTTGTACTAGCTCGTCTGCTAGTGATTACAGTGCATCAGTGGTGAGATTCAAAAAACTTTTACTACCGGTTCTGTGGGTGTGGCTTGGTGAACATGGCAGGGGAAGGATACTGTAAAATTTCCATTCTCACCCCACTCCTGGGGGAAGGTTACTATAAATCCCCATTCCCTCCCCACCCCACTAACCTGCTTTCCAGCTCCGTTCTCCTGTGCAGGGCAACCAATCCCGATCAGCTGGGATTCAATGGGAGGCAGAGAATAGATGGGGTTGGCGGGGCCAGTCAGAGGTCGTATTTGCCAGTTCTCTGAACTACTCAAAATTCCCGCTACTGGTTCTCCAGAACTGGTCAGAACCTGCTGAATTACCGCCTCTGCAGTGCTTGGAGGGGAGACCAAGAGGAAATCCCCAGAATCGTAGATCAGATTCACAACAACAATAAGAACAACAAATCCTCAGAAGACAAATGCCTTTTTTTCTGATCCTAGAGAATTCCTGAGACTCTCTCCATGAAATCACTACTAGGTAAACGTGACTCTAAAGAGACGTTACTCTCCATATTAGCACAAAGCAATTTTTCGCAGCCATGGCGACTTGAGGTGTTATGGACTTCAACTCCCAGAATTCCCCTCTTCAAGTCTCCATGGTTGAGAAATACTAGCGTGGACAATTTCTGCCTGGCTGCTTGTCTGTCTTTAAGACACCTAATAAAAAAAGAGCCAGGGAAAACTAATTAGTAACATATAAGCAAAAAAAAAAAAAAAAAACTGGCTCAGAGAGTAAGGAATATATCAGAATCAGTTTTAATAGCTCTGTTCCCCCTATAGGAAACCATGCGGCTCAGCAGACAGCTTCTAATTTCCCCAGGGAAAAACAAGAACCATCCTTAGGTTATTTTCATCTTGGTCCAAATGTGGATTTCCCGACTTAAAAAATAAATAAATCACTAACCGATGAAACTGTTTGGCTGGCAGCAAAGAACCTTCTGAAGTCAGTGAAGGGGCTAGCTGTTGTACTCTCATAACATGCTAAGCTTTAGCTAATTTTAACATGCTTTTTTATTATTATTGGTTGTTTTTTTTTTTAATTCTCTAGCTTAGCCAGTTCCATGAATACAGCCACCAAACTACTTTTGCCTGGCCATAAAATGGGTTCATTCAGTTGCGAAGTCAAAGTGCTATGTGAGGCCAGCCGATCCTTATTGTCGACTAGCCGATAACCCGGCATTGCCCGGGTATTTATTTATCCCAATCCTGTGTTAGGCAGGGAAATCCTGTAGTCGGGACTCACGCGGTTGTACTGTCTCTTGAGCAGCATCACAAGTCTTTTATTCCTCTCCTCGGGAGTTTCTTGTCTACGCTGGTGTTTCATTTTTGTAGTGTTTGATTGCACTCGTCCAATCGCCTGACGTTTCCTTGGAGGGCTGAGAGGGAGCCCCCTTGTGGAGTACTGGAGTATTGTGAAGTCATTAACATGGCAAGTCCACTGTGCTGTACAGTAGAAGCCATTTTAAGACAGACACACAGCCTGAGGGGTGTTAGGTGTGTCTTACCAGGATTTGTTACACAGTATTTGTTTCCAGAGGGTAAGTCATCCGCGTACCAAGTTTGGTTTAAATTGTTTGAGGCATTCCAGAGTTATGCTGGAACACACATACACACATCCGTTTTTTTTATATATATATAGACAGAGAGTTTTGAATGTTGACAGCGCTGTTTTCCTGTGTTTGGGGCAAGGAAATGCACTCCTTTGTTGAAAATGCAAATCATCTTCAACTTACAACCACAACTGAGTTCAAAACTTCTGTTGCTAAGCAAAACAGTCGTCATTTTGTTCCATGTTACGATCTTTTTCGCCACAATTGTTAAGAGGATCACTGTGGTTGTTAAGTGGATCGTGTGGTCGCTCACTCTATTGACTTTGCTTGCTGAAAAAGTTACCAAGGTGGATCACATAACCCCAGGGCAGTGCAACCATCATAAATACATGTATGATGACCCCGGGACAAGGCATGAAGGCAACACAGCTGGGTGATAGTCCAAACTCCCCTTTGTTGCTCCAACTTCCCCCCAAATGCTCCCACATTTATGGCATGTCCTGGAGCAAAGTGCTCTCTCTCTCTCCCTCCCTCCCTCCCTCCCTCCCTCCCTCCCTTCCCCCCTCTCTCTCACTCACACACACACACACACACAGAGAGAGAGAGAGAGGGAGGGAGGGAGGAAGCAGCCTCTGGCTGCGAGTAGTCCAGCAAAACCTGTTAGCACAATGGCTTCAAGGCAAAAAATCCATTGAGGCAAAGAAGAAGCACACAAAACTCCATGAATCCAGCATTTGTTCCCGACAAACACCCCTCTGCACAGTGTCTCCTTAAGTCACAGTGCCCAGGTGTGCCTTGTGAAGAAGGGCAGGGCGCTCTCCTCCTGCGTTGTCAGGTTGGCCTGTGCTGTTCCTGCCTCCTCTTCACTTTCCGTGCTCGGGGATCAGGGGTGGGCAGGCCTTGCGCATGGCCTGAGCTCCATCGCTCCTCATCTCCACTGCCTGCCCTCCCTCGGTCATCCTGCCCTCCCCTTCCTCCTTGCTAACAAGCCATCCCAATCCTGAGGGGCCCTGGGCTGCTTCGACCTGCTCCTCCCCATGTTCCTCCGAAGCCAACGGGGCTGCCTCCTCGACCTTCATCAGCCACAGCTCTAGTTCATCCTCCTCCTCTGACTCAGGCTACAACGAGGCCACAACACGTGACTGTCGTGCCCCTGGTGGAGACTGACTCTGAGGGAGAGGAGGAACAGCCGACAGGGAGTGGAAGTGGGGCTCCGGAGGTTGTGGAGGAGGCTGGGGAAGGACAGAGGCCGGCTGAGCAGTCAGAGGGAGGACCCAGGCCCATCCCCTATCCATCCTAGGGAACGCAGGGAGGAGAGGATCAGGGTAAAACATGGTCTACTTGGGAGGAGAGGGCCATGATCCCCTTCATGGGTTGCAGGCGTAAGATCTGTATAAGAGTTTGGACCTGCGTGCTAACAGACGCTGGAGACAAATTAGTGTTTTATTCCTAAAGAAGGTTTATCTTGGTTGGCGTTCTTCCAACGGACTGTCCCTGGTTATCTTCCTGAAGTTGACAATTATCTATCCTGGTCTGTCGTGGAAGTTTATTCAGTGCGGTTTGGTTTTGGTTTTTTGCTTCATTATCCTCTCTTTGAATTTGAACTGTGTTTCTTTCCTTTGAAATGTTATTTTGAAAATCGTTGACTCCTCCACTGTGAACAACTAAACAGTGAAGCCAAGTTGAAGGCATTAAAAGACTTTTAGTTACGTTTTGGGTTTTGTTATATTTCTGATATACTCTGGGTCATCACACATGCCAGTTGCCAAGTATCTGAATTTTGATCATGTGGTCATGGGGATGCTGTAACAGTCACAAATGTTTAAACTGAATAGAAGTCACTTTTTTTTCCCCCAATGCCACTGTAACTTTGGTCACTAAGCAAGTGGTTGCAATTTTAAGACTCCCTGCATGAATTTTCGTTTTTGGTTCTCTGGGATGGGAAGGGGCTGAGAATCTTTTTACTGTCAATTTTTGGATTGGGATTCTTTTTCTTTTCTTTTTTTAAAGATAGTTATGCAAGTCTTTATTCCTCACCTTTGCAAATTTGCCATTTCTGGAGAGGGGCGTGGGAGGAAGAGATGACATGTCTGCTCGAAAAACTATTTATTTCTCTGCGCCGTTCTCCTGAACCTGTCAAGGCTCCTGCTAGGTTGCTCGATTACTTATAGCAGAGAGAAAGGGAAGGCAGATAGTGCAATCTGGCTGCTAAAAGGGCACACGAAGATCTGGTGGTATAATTAGTAACCTGCAAAATGAAGGGGTAATTTGTTGACTCTGCAATGGTCAGAATCCTCCAAGAATCTGGGGTTCAATTTGAGCGTCATGTTTTAGCCAGGAAAATTAAATCCAATTCAGGGAAGAGTAATAAGGGTGATCATTTTTCTTTTAATGACCCCATCATCTCTTGCAGGGTGGAGTCTCGGCAACTGAATGGAGCTGTTTACTGGCCGGATGCCTTTCCTGTCACCGATGTGGAGTTTTGTTCAGCGGATATATTCTCATTGTGCCCAGTGAGAGAACTATCTGCCTCTACCTAGGATCGAACTCACAGCCTCCTGATTGTGAGGCGAGACCTCCAACCCTAGGCCACTGCACCACTCAGAAGAGTAATAAGGATGATCCAGGACTCAAAATGGAAGAAAATGAAACTGAATAACACAGTTGGGAGGGACTTTGGAGGTCTTCTAGTCCAACCCTCTGATTAAGCAGGAAACCTTACACCATTTTAGACAAATGGTTGCCCAATCTCTTCTCAAAAACTTCCAGTGATGGAGCATCCACAGGCTGTTCCATTGATTAACTGTTCTCACGGTGAAGAAATTTCTCCTTAGTTCTAGGTTGCTTCTCTCCTTGGTTAGTTTCCACCTGTTGCTTCTTGTCCCGCCTTCAGGTGCTTTGGAGAATAGATTGACCGCCTCTTCTTTGCGAGTCACTGTGGAATAAATTAAATTAAAAAATAAAAGAAGAGTGGGCTTTGATCCTGCAGGCTTGGCTGCCACCTTTTTTTAACTCAACCCTTGCAAATCCTTCTAGATCGCAGCCATGATCAGCCACCTAGCTTCGCCTCCAGCATAGTGGATTGATTAGCAGAAAAGAACACACTTTAAGTTTGTCTGTGGGCAGTGTGAGAATGTGGGAGACAATGCTACATTCCTATCAGTTGAGTCAGGATAACTTAAGCCTCTTTTAATCAGAACAGAGCTGTAAGGGACCTTGGAGGTCTTCTAGTCCAACCCCCTGCTTAAGCAGGACATTTCAGACAAATGGTTGTCCAGTTTCTTTTTAAAAACCTCCAGTGATGGAGCAGCCACAACTTCTGGAGTCGGGCAGTTCCACTGTTTTATTGTTCTAAATGTCAGGAAATTCCTCCTTAGTTTCAGGTTGCTTCTCTCCTTGATGAGTTTCCATCTGTTGCTTCTTGTCCTGCCTTCAGGTGCTTTAGAGAATGGAGAATAGATTAATAGGGTGCTCTTAAGTTATAGCAAGTTAGATTCAAGGTGAAGATGACAAAATAGTATCGTAATAGGAAATACAGTTCACGAGAGGAACTAGTTTAGTTTACTTTACTGTCATTGCATCTCCTAAAATGAAATTAAATACCATCTTCAGTGTACATTGTGACTATGAAAATAAACACAAACACACACCTTTCACATCCTATAAATTGAGGAAGGGGATAAATTCCCCTTTGTTGGATTTTTAGAGACCAGATGTCCATCCACTGGGTTTGTACACTATAGCTCCCTCTATAATTCTGTGATGGCTGATTTTCTGATAGATAATTAACCACAGAGGCAGAAAATGAGTTAATTCAGAGACTAGAGATAAGTTGTGTGAGACTTGTGTCCCCAAATGATCCATCCAGGTGATCTATTTTAATTCAGGATTATGAAGACTTCTGTTTTTTGCCATTCATTCCATTGCTGCGCTCTGAACTCTGGAGGAAGGTATCGGCCCTTGATGAGTGATAAAACCTTTCTGATTTTGAGGTGACCAGACTCTGATTGAACTAGATTGAAACTGACCTTTTTCTTCCTCGAAAACACAGCCAATCTCCCATCAAATCCTAAAGGCCCAGATTAATTTGCCATTACGGAGAAGGACAATAAGTGGCCCAAACTGATTGAAAAGTCCCCGCTAAGTCGTCAAACCTTCTTGCAAGATTTTTCATGCCTGTTGCTTCCCTTATTTGCAACTTGTTTTCAGACCGCTGACATCCCGGAATGACAATCGATGAAAGCAAACACACACACGCAACCCCCCCACAAGCTGTGTAACTTGTCAGGAAGGGGAAAAAAATGGAAACAGACAGGAGGCAACATAAAATGCAAGATGATAGGTTTCACCCTACCTTGTCATCACTCACCTGTGGTGGAGTGGAGAAATGTGGAGTTGGTGACAAATGGTTGATATGAACCCAGTGCTTCATGAGAAATGGTGTCACGAACCAGCCGTCTTCCAGTTTTTACTGCTAATGTGATTATAGGACTCACCTCTTTGTTTGAGTTCAGCAGTAAGGTAGGGACAGAATTTGCACAGGTAGTAAATGATATGTAAGGAACTGATTTGGGAGTTCTGGGAGTTGAAGTCCACAGGTCATAAAGGGGCCATAGTTACCTACCTGTTGTGACCCACTAGCGGCCAGCAGAGCTGGAGGCAGACCCAGACAGTGAGGAGGTTGAGGGGAAACATGGACCAGTCCTGGAATCTGGGGAAGGCTCTAATGCAGGGGTCCCCAACCGCCGGTCCGCGGACTGGTACCGGCGCATGAACAAGCCTTACTGGGCCGCTGGTTGCTGGGCGCCGCCATCTTTTTGGTAAAAAGCGCTTCCGGTGAGCTTTTCCGGTAGAAAGCTCACCGAAGCGCTTTTCATCATAAAAGATGGCGGCGCATGCGCTCGGTGAGCTTTTCCAGGTAGAAAGCCATTTCTACCGAAAAGCTCACGGAAGCACTGCGCCGCCATCTTTTTGACGAAAGCGCTTCCGTGACGTCACCGGAAGCGCTTTTTCGTCATAAAAGATGGCAGCGCCCAGTTGACGCCGGTACCGGGCGGGGCCCAGCTGATGCCGGAACCGGGCCGCGGCGTCGAAAAGGTTGGGGATCCCTGCTCTAATGGGTGCTCTGCGTCAGAGACAGAGAGGGGGCCAGGGCCGTCTGACAGTTATCAGCTGCCTTCAGAGTCGGAGATCCATGTGGCAGAAGAGCAGCTGGAGCCTGTTCCCGATGTGCGCATGTGCAGAGCTGCCAGGAGAAGGGAATAGTTAAGGAACAAGGGTCAACTCTGGAGTAAAGGCACAAGTGGACGGTGAATGGCCCCTCCCATAGGTTATAAAGAGGAGTGAAAGGGGAGTGGTGTTTGCAGGAGACAATTAGTTTGTTTAATTAGTGTGAAGATTTGTTCGTGACTCTCAGAAACGCCTTGCCAAGTGTTTTCTTGTACAGCGTTGCGCTTGGAAGATATCAACCTGACAGCTCTCCAAGCTTGATAAGGTCTGCGGTTATAATTCACCCTTCAAAGACTGTTTGTTGGATGGGAATGATAGGAATTCACATTAGCCTAATAAAAAGGGGCAGAGAGTCTGCTTTGTGATTTTTGTGAAGCCTAGGTCAGAACGCTACCTCTGCACTAGAAGGTCTATCTAGATCAGCGGTCCCCAACCGTTTCTTCTTGGTCCTGTGGGGTGGGGTGTGAGGCAGGCACATGTGCACAGCCACATTGGTGTGAACGGTGGTCGGGCGGGCCCTCCACTTGCATGAATGGACCCGTGAGAAGCTCCATTCATGTGAGCAGAGAGTGCTAACGCAGTGGTCCCCAACCTTCTTTGTACCACGGCCCGGTACAAAATGATCCACAGATCGGTACCGGCATCAGCACGCATGACCAAGGCAAGGCGAGCCAAGCGACTGGCCAGCCAGCCATCCCCCGCTTCTCCCGCCACCTTCAACTCCTCCTTTGTACCTTCTCGTGGTCGATGGGCTTTTGGGGCTCTTTCTTAATCTCCTCCTGAGTAACGCGAGACTCCACCGCCATCGGGCGGCTCTTCATTTGAAGCGCCCCTCCTTCGACGAAACTAGCACCCAAACGCCGCTTTCCAACCGACGACCAACAAGCTCACTCGGAAGCACTTTCTCAAGCGCCGTCGAAACAAGATGGCGGCGCCCAAGCAAAATAGGCGGCCCAGTACAAAATGATCCACGGACTGGTACCGGTCCGGGGCCCGGTGGTTGGGGACCACTGTGCTAACGTGAGGAGCTCCATGTGTGCTAATGCAGCTTTGTGAGTGAGCTCAAGAGCCCACAGCTCGTGCAAGTGGAGCTTTGCATGTGCATGCTCACTTGTCCACCATTCACACGAGTGGAGTTTCACGTACACATGTTTGCCCATCACTTGCATGGCCCGGCTTTGAACAGGCTGCAGGACAGGAGTGGGCCATGGCCCTGGGGTTGGGGGACCCCTGATTTAGATTACAGGGAGAGGCTGTTATAAGAGATATAAGCAAGAAGCAATTCTTCCCAATCTTATCTCCCCCCGCCTCCCATTTCCAAAAAGGAGATCCTGCCATCTGGTTGGAGTAACTGTACTTAACCCTTAATTATAAGAACCCTATTTTTTCAGAATATAAGACGCACCAGACCACAACATGCACCTAAGTTTAGAGAAGGAAAACAAGGGAAAAAAATTGTTTTTGGCCTCTGTGCATCCTGGTTTCAGCCCCCCGAATCACTCTGCAGGCCAAAAACAGGCCTGATTTTTGCCTCCCAACCCCTTTTGGCCTGCAGAGTGCTTCTGGGGGGCTGGGAGGCTGAAAACAGGACGCACAGAGCAGTGGTGGGATTCAAATTGTTTTACCACCAGTTCGGTGGGCGTGGCTTGGTGGGCAGGCTTTGCCTAATGCCAGCGCGCAGCTTTCCCCACTTCAGCTGAGGCCTGCAGTGCCAATCAGTGGAGAGGATAAAGAAGAGGAAAGTGCAGGGTGGACGGGAGAGCCGATCCTGCACTTTTCTCTCCTTTCTCCACTCAGCTGATTGTTGGCTGATCCTTGGAGGTTTTGTTTTTTTACTACCGGTTTGGTTGAACCAGTCCGAACCGGTAGCATATTACCACTGGTGCAGAGGCCAATTTTTCTTCTTCTTTTTCCCTCTCTAAACCTGGGTGCATCTTATGATCCGGTGTGTCTTATTATGGGACCCGGAGAGGCCTCCAGAGGTCAAAAAACAGGACGTTTTTTGGCCTCCGCAGCATCCAGAAGCACTTGCTGTGGCCAACTCACCCTGGCCAAATTGCTGCTGGACAATTCACCATGGGACAATTCAATGCGGGATAACTCAATAGAGGGACAAGTGAATTGCAGTGGGCTTTGTCTTGCTTTATGTTTGAACCTTCTGCAGTTAGAAGTCCTTGAGGCTGGGATGAACTGCTAACAGATTAACAGAGTTGGAAGGGACCTTGTAGGTCATCTACTCCAATCTCCCCACCCAAGCAGGAGACCCTACACCATTTCTGACAGATGGCAGTGCAGTCTCTTCTTGAAAGCCTCCAGTGATGGCGCTCCCACAACTTCTGAAGTCAACTTCTGTTCCATTAGTTCATTGTGCTCACTGTCAGAAAGTGTCTCCTTATTTCCAGATTGAATCTCTTCTTGATCAGTTTCCATCCATTATTCCTCACCTGGCCTTCAGGTGCCTTGGAAAATAGGTTGACCCCCTCCTCTCCTCTCTGTGGCAGCCCCTCAAATATTGGAAGACTGCTATCCTGTCTCCCCTGGTTCTTCTCTTTCCTACACTAGCCATGCCCTGTTCCTCCAATCGTTCATCGTATGTTTTTACTTGTCCCTTTCTTGAGTTATGAGCCATGGTGGCACAGTGGTTAGAGTGCAGTACTGCAGGCTACTTCTGCTGACTGCCAGCTGCCTGCAATTTGGCAGTTCAAATCTCACCAGGCTAAGGTTGACTCAGCCTTCCATCCTTCCGAGGTGGGTAAAATGAAGACCCAAATTGTTGGGGCAATAGGCTGAGTCTGTAAACTGCTTAGAGAGGGCTGTAAAGCACTGTGAAGTGCTATATAAAGCTAAGTGCTATCGCTATTGCTATTATCTGTATTGAATTGACCCATGGCAAGTTGGCTGTGGTGAGATGGCTGGGGAGAGCAGACCACAGGGAGATGTCCCATTCCGACTTTGATGGCATCAAAATTGCTCCATGACCTTGCAAATAAAGAGATGGTGTTTTGAGAATATAATCATGGCTGCCATCTTGACTTGAAAAGCTTCCCCGCCTTGCCCCATCAATGTCTCTGCTGGGGTGCTTGTTTTTCTTTGAGTCAAAATGGTTCTTCATCTTGAAAGAAGAACCCAGTATTTACAGTATAAATATCAAGTTCTTCTCTATTTTCCTTCTGACTTCCTCCACTGAAAGAAACTGGCTTGCAGATAAGTCTATTTTTAGCAAAAGTACACCTAGGCTTCCTGCAAAGCAATTTTTTTTTTTAAAAAAAGTAAAAATCCAACTCTTTTTAAAAGCTTAAAATAATTCAACTTTAATGCTGAGTTAAAGTGAGTGAGTTGGCCTGAAGAAATACAACCAGATTTTTGTCTTTAGCAAGCTTACTGCAATCCTTGCCCTCTTGACTCAAAAAAAAAAAAAAAAAAATCATTTTTTTCCCCCTGTTAATCTTCATCAGGACTCCATTAGTTGCGAGAAACGATATTCTGGTAAGAACACAATGGTCTGGACTCTGTGCTTTTCATGTCCTCAAAAATGTCATCATTTTCATCCGAAATAGACCCAAAATCTAAATAGCCACTAATGATGTGATTGAATTATTCTTGTTGATCTTGTTGCAGGCAGGAACATGAATCTTCTGAATACAAAGAGATTTTTGTACAGTTTATCCAGATTAAGAGATACATAACAGACTAACAGAGTTGGAAGGGATCTTAGAGATGTTCTAATCCAATTCTTGGCTCGAGCAGAAGATTCTATATCATTCCAGAGAAATGCTTGTCCAATCCCTTCTTGAGCACACTTCTGGAGGCAAGTTGTTCTACTGATTAATTGTTCTAATTGTCAGGAAATTTCACCTTAATTCTTCTCTCTTTGATTAGTTTTTATCCACTGCTTCTTCTCCTACACCTTCAGGTGCTTTGGAGAATAGCTTGACCCCCTCTTCTTTGTGGCAGCCCCTGAGATATTGGAGCACTGCCATCATGTCACCCCTAGTCCTTCTTTTCATCAAATTAGACATACCCAATTCCTGCAACTATTCTTTATATGTTTTAGCCTCCAGTCCCCTAATCATCTTTATTGCTCTTCTCTGCATTCTTTCGAGAGTCTCAACATCTTTGGCTGCAGCCACCGCCAAAAAAGCTAATGCAATCCTAAGTTGTATTAACAGAGGGATACAATCAAGATCAAGGGAAGTACTAATATCATTCTATAAAGCCTTAGTAAGACCATACCTAGAGTACTGCATCCAGTTTTGTTCACCACATTATAAAAAAGGATGTTAAGACTCTAGAAAGAGTGCAGAGAAGAGCAACCAGGATGATTAGGGGACTGGAGGCTAAAACATACAACGAACGGTTGCAGGAACTGGGCTTGGGTAGTCTACTAAAGAGAAGGACCAGGGGAGACATGATAGAGGTCTTCCAATATTTGAGGGGCTGCCACAGGGAGTAAGGGGGTCAAGCTATTTTCCAAAGCACTCAAAGGCCAGACAAGGAATAATGGATGGAAACTGAACAAGGAGAGATTTAACCTGGAAACAAGAAGAAACTTTCTGACAGTGAGAACAATCAACCAATGGAACAGCTTTGCTCTCGGAAGTTGTGGGAGTGCCATCAGTTGAGACTTTCAAGAAGAGACTAGACTGCCATTGGTCAGAAATGGTGTAGGGTCTCCCGCTTGGTCGGGGGGTTGGACTAGATGACCTACAAGATCCCTTTCAACTCTGATTATCTGTTATCTTTTTTTTATATCATGCCAACCAAAACTGGATATAATATTCCAAGTGTGGTCTTACCAAAGCAATATACCAAGGCACGGGTATTGTTGAGGGTGAAATAAGTTTTAGAAACCCTTAACACCTCCAATATTATTCTACCAATTCTGCTGCGAAAAATAATTTCTGGTGAAGCAGTATTAGAAGAAAGTTGCCAGTTGCCAAGTCTCTTGCTTTTAATCACGGGACCATGGGGATGCTGCAATGGTCGAAGCAGGGGTGGGATTCTACCGGTTTGGACTGGTTCAAGTGAACCGGATGTAAAATTTGCATCTGGTTCGCCAAACCGATATTTGAACTGACCGGCTGACCCCTCTCCTCCCAGGAGTCTCCATGTGGCCCATTTTCGATGCAGGTAAGCGCAGGGTCTTCATGGAAGCTCTGGGAAGGGGAAGAAATGGGCCTTCCGGAAGTCTGGAAATGGTGCTGCCTGTTTCCGGTTTCCGGAGGGCCTCCAGACCCTGGGGGAGGCCATTTTCACCCTCCCAGAGGCCCGAGGAAAGCCTCCGCACCCTTGGGAAGGCGAAAAATGGCCCTCCCCGGAAGTTCTGGTAGGCCACGTCCATCATGTCCACACCCACTCAGTAACTAGGCAGCGAACCAGTTGCTGGGATTTTTGAACCCCATCCTTGGGTGGAAGTGTGACAAACGGTCATAAGTCACTTTTTTCAATGCCATTGTAACTTCAAACGGTCAGTAAGCAAACTGTTGTAAGTTGGGGACTACCAGTAAGGCATTCTATACCATGGGTTGTGTTTGTTTGGTTTGTTTTTTTTTTGCTAGATTTCTCATCTGAAAAGATCTATAAAGCTTATTCGTCTGTCTTAGAGACTATACACACTGAAGAAGAAAGCCCGATACGTCTGTGAAACACAGTGGTTTCTTATAAATAAATAAAAATAGCTTGGCTCCCAGAGTACCAACATCCCCTAAAGTTTATCGATTTAATTTCGTGCGACCTCTGTATCACCAGAGCTAGGAATTTGATTTTCCAGTACTGTATACCAAACTCTCTTTCAGATGCTCAATAGGAATCACACAGATTTGAAAATTACTCCAACAATAATAATAATAAAAAAAAACCTCCCTTGGGGCTAATTTCAGCTCGCTTCCAATAGTTATGAGCCCCTTGCAAATTCTCCTGCCTTAGATATGTAAAACATTTACGACGAGTTTGATAACTGCGGTTTCTTCAAAAACACCACTGTTCTTGTTCCTTCGCAAATCCCACACGAGATTTGTGCAATAATCTTCACCAGAGCTACAACAGGCTTACAACGCCCCCAATCAGATTTTTAAAAAAGAAATGACGCTAATAAATCCCAGATGTTTGATTTGCAAATCCTTATGTTGTTTCTTAGAAGGTAGGGATCAAAGAGGATTTATAAAACATTGTGATTATATAATAGCTTCTGGGCAGTTTACCAGAGACCAGAGATGCACGTTGTTGCTGGGCATATAAACTGGGTGGTTGGTTGGGCAAAACCAGCCTTTTCACTGATACAGAACAGAACAACAGAATTGAGAGGGTTCTTGGAGGTCATATAGTCCAACCCCTGCTCAGGCAGGAAATCCTACATCATTTCAGACAAATGGTTGTCCTTAAAATTTTCCATTGTTGTCGCTGGAGTATTCTGGAGGCAAGTTGTTCCACTGACTGTGGAAAGCAAAAGATGTATTTATTCGTCACATTTATGTAGCCTCTTCTTACACAGAAGTGATTCTGGTACAGGTAGTTTATTTTTATTTATTATTTATTTATTTACTTACTTATTTGATTTGTCAATCGCTTACAAAATAATAGGTATAAGTATAAACATGAGTAAGAATACAGGAAATAGGTACGAATAAATGGGGACAATAGGACAGGGACAGGAGGCACGATGGTGCACTTATGCACACCCCTTACAGACCTCTTAGGAATGGGGTGAGGTCAATAGTGGATAGTTTGAGGTTAAAGGAATGGGGGTTTGAGGATGTAACTACAGAGTCAGGTAGTGCATTCCAGGCATTGACCACTCTGTTGCTGAAGTCGTACTTTCTGCAATCAAGTTTGGAGCGGTTAACATTGAGTTTGTATCTATTATGTGCTCTTGTATTGTTGTGGTTGAAGCTGAAGTAGTCATTGATTGGTAGGACATTGTAGCAGATAATTTTGTGTACTATGCTTAAGTCCAACTGTAGGTGGCGTAGTTCAAGATTGTCCAAGGCCAAAATTTCAAGCCTGGTAATATAGGATATTCTGTTGTGAGCAGAGGAATGTAGTACTCTTCTCGCGAAATACTTCTGGACTAGCTCAATTGTATTATTGTCTAATATACAGTGCAGGTTACAACCAATCACTTAAAGACCATTCACAAACTTCCCCAAAGCTACTTAAGATCCATTTTTGAAGTTACAATAGATACACATACACACACCAGTGGTAGGATTCAAATTTTTTTACCACCGGTTCTGTGGGCATGGCTTGGTGGGCGTAGCATGGCTTGGTGGGCGTGGCAGGGGAAGGATACTGTAAAACCCCCATTCCCTTCCCACCCCACTAACCTGCTTTCCATCTCTGTTCTCCTATGCAGGACAACCAAAGGAGACCCAGCCGATCAGCTGGGACTCAATGGGAGGCGGAGAAGAGATGGAGGCGGGGCCAGTCAGAGGTGGGATTTGCTGGTTCTCTGAACTACTCAAAATTTCTGCTACAGGTTCTCCAGAACTGATCAGGACCTGCTGAATACCACCCCTGACACACACCCCATGGTTACATGATCATATTTTAGTGCTTAGCAACCAGCTCACCATTTATGGCCATTTGCAACGTCCTGAGTTCACATGAACACAATTTGCAATGTTTTTTTTGTTTTGCTTTTTGTCGGTTTCCAGTATTTACTTCTGATTTCCAGGGGGGGGAAAAAAAGCCATTTCCAGGGGGTTGGACTAGAAGACCTCCAGGATCCCTTCCAATTCTGTTAATTATTTCAACCACCCTATGTTTGGTTTTCAGAAAATGTTTTTTTTTTTTTACTTCAGAGACACAAGGTGGCAATATTTCATGGTTTCTAGATGAGGACTGAACGGATCCAAAATTTGCAACCAGGGAGAATGCATACTCACACACTGGCACACATACACACACACACATACACACACACACGACTGTTTCTCCAGCTGTTTCTTGCCTTCTTGGTTTTTAAATAGATGCTAGAACTTCTGTCATCTGTCACAATACAAAAGCTCTGGTACAAAAGAAAACGTTTCTAAAAAAAAAAAAAAGGAAAGGAAGAGAGGCAAGGAGAGAGAAGAGCAAACAAACCCCCAAAGAGGAAAAGTTTAAAAATGTTTCAAGGTGAGAGGATTCCAGGACCCTGCAGAGAAATTCTCCATTACGGGTAGTCCTCCACTTACAGCAATTCGTTTAGCGACCGTTCAAAGTTACAACGGCACTGATAAAAGTGATTGACGATCGTATTTCACACTTACGACCAATTGTCACATCATCAAAATTCAGATGCTTGGCAACTGACTCATATTTATGACGGTTGCGGTATCCTGGGGTCAACTTTTGTGACGAGCAACGTCAGTGGGGAAGCCAGATAACCCTAACAACCGTATTCTTAGCGTAACAAGTGCAGTGACTTATTTAACAACGGTAGCCAGAAAGATTGTAAAATGAGGCAAAAGTCACTTAACTTTTAAGTTTCTGGCTGTTACCCTAAAAGAGGACCTGACCTGGGATGCCCACATTGCAGCCCTGATCAAAAGGGCCCAGCAGAGATTATACTACCTGAGACTTCTCCAAAAACAACAACTGAATGGAAAACTGCTGGTGACCTTCTACCGCTGCACCAGAGAGTGTATCTTAACTTACTGCACCTCTGTATGTTTTGCCAATTAAACTCACCCATCATCACAAAATCTCCAGAACTGTAAAGCCTACAAACTTGAAATTTGGCACGTATGTTCCTCTTGGCTTCTTAGGTGCTCACTAAGAAAAGATTTTTCAAAATGACCATCAGAGCACTAGCATTTCCTTTATTGTTATCATTAACACGCTCTGATGCTAAGGAGTTCTACTCCCCCTCCCCACCTGAAAAGAAATCTCTTCCAAATGCAAAACACAAGCAGAGGAGAGGAGTTTCAGTTTTAGTTTCACAGCAGCAACCAGCTGTAGTACAGAACAGCTGAGCTAAGCCACGCCCAGGCTCCTTGCTGTCTCCTTGCTCACACAGCAAATACTGTTTCAGTTTCCCTCCCCAAACCCCTTCCCCAAACCCCAAAAACTTTAACCTTTCTTATATGTAACCATTTCATGTATTCACAACTATGTATACATTTATACTTATTATCTTGTAAACAATTGGCAAATCAAATAAATAAAAAATAAAATAAAAACTCTCTCACACACTGACATGACACTAGCCAGATGAATACCAAGGGATGCTGTAGGCAGAGGCACAATTTCCACACCCCCCCTTATTTTCCTCCCCCAAAGCTAAGCCCAATCACACAGTTTCATAGTGAAGCACGGGTATCGAGCTAGTTAATAATAATAAATTGTTTTAGGGCTTTCTTGAGATGTTCCTCTTCTTCATATCTGGAGCATTTGGAGACAAAGATATGTTCAGACTTCTACAAAATCAGCTGAAATCCACTTTCAATTGATAAAAAGGCTCTACCTGGCTACTGATCTGCTAGAAACACCCCCACCCCCGGTTATCCTTTGTAATTTGGGACAGAATATCCAAAATATTGGCAATACAATGACATGAAAAATAAGTCTTTTTTTTTATTATTTTTCTTTCCAGGGATGAGTTTCAAGTCGTAGGCAGAAATCTCTCCTTGCAAACAAAATGGATATCCCTAGCTCGGGAAGAGTTGCCTGCAGAAGCCAAAGGAACTTTGGCTCAATCGGGGCACCCAGAGGACATAAGGAGGTGTCCACCCCCAAAGCATTCTGGGAAGCTTTATCTGTTGCTGGCTCTCCTTTAAAAAGCTGTCAGGGATGCTCCTGCCGAGCTTCTGGAGTCTTTAAAATGTTTCTGTCCAATGTTCCTGCTGGGAACTTTAAATAGCTTTTTAAGATCTTTTAAAAAGCCAGTCAAACTAAGTGCTGGCTGGAGTTCTCCCATTGCAAGCCATTTCCAGGGTTTTGGCTGCCCTACTGTTAACCCATCCCCAGAATCATAGCATTAAAAGAGACCTAAAACCTGTCGGCTTCTCCTAAGTGCCAAAACCGAGGAGAAGCCCAGGAAGCACACAGATTTATTGTCTAGACACTGGAACAGGATCCTGCTACCTGAACAACTTGACTCAGTGTGTTGTTCCCGACATGCATTTGTTAGCACTTCCAGCTGCTTGTTGAAAATCCGCAAGCACTTTCAGTTCAAGCTATCGGGAGGATGCGCTCCCAATCTTCAGCAAAGCATTTTTTTTTTTTTTTTGGACTGCTTTACAAAAACTCTCCAACAAGATGTCCCAAAGGTGCTTTTTTTTTTTTTTTTTGCAAGAGGCAGCTGGACTGTCTGGTTTTTCTTGGAAGACGTTTTGCTTCTCATCCAAGAAGCTTCTTCAGCTCTGACTGGAGGGTGATTTATGGAGGGAAGGATTTATACTCCTTGCAGACAGCTGGTCATTTGCATCCTTTTAGAAAGCTGTTGAGGCTGCTTGGAGGTTTATCTGTGACCTCAGGGTCAGCTGAGTGGTGCAAATTGGTGTGGAGCCTTCTTGGCTGCAGGATGTTTTGCTGAAGACACCATCTCTCTCTACCTACCTATCATCTCTCTCTCTCTCTCTCTCTCTCTCTCCCTCCCTCCCTGCCTCCCTCCCTCCCTCCCTCCTTCCCATGATCATGCTCATCATCATCATCCCTGTATCTAATCCATCATTCTTTCTCCTTTTTCTACATCTACCCATCCATCCATCCATCCTCTCTCATCTGTCTGTCTGTCTGTCTGTCTGTCTATCTATCTATCTATCTATCTATCTCTATCTATCTATCTATCTATCTATCTATCTATCTATTGTCTATTGTCTGTCAGTCTATTTATCTATTATCTATATCTGTCTGTCTTGTCTGTCTGTCTATCTATCTATCTATCTATCTATCTATCTATCTATCTATCTATCTATCTATCTGTCTATTATCCCTCACTTAGCTATTATCTTTCTATCTATTATCTATCTATCTATTATCTATCATCTATCAATTTTCTATCATTTATGTATTATATATCATCTATCTATTATCTATCTATTCTATCATCTATATCTATTATCTATTATCTATTATCTATATCTGTCTGTCTGTCTTGTCTGTCTATCTATCTATCATCTCTCTCTCTCTCTCTCTCTCTCTCTCTCGTTGTCTGTCAGTCTATTTATCTATTATCTATATCTATCTGTCTATCTATCTATCTATCTGTCTATCTATCTATCTATCTATCTATCTATCTATCTATCTATTATCCCTCACCTAGCTATTATCTTTCTATCTATTATCTATCTATTATCTATCATTTATCAATTATCTATCATTTATGTATTATCTATCTATCTATCTATCTATCTATCTATCTATCTATCTATCTATCTATCTATCCATCCATCCATCCATCCATCCATCCATCCATCCATCCATCCATCCATCCATCCAATCTTTCCAGCTCTCTACTTGACATAGATTCTCAGAACTGGAGAATGTTTGTGCAGATACTGTTGGCCATCTCTTTACTGGAGAAAAATATGATGTTTTTGAAATCCACGTGCAATGTTTAATCAGACTCACCCATTCCCGATTTAGCCATAACAGCTTAAGACTTGCCTTTGCAGGGTTTTCGTTACTTGCAACAGCTTTCCTTTTTACTGTCTCATGAAACGATCTTCAGTCCCTTTCCAAATTGATTCATCGGTACCTTTATCAAGTCTCAACTGGGACAGGGTGTCAGTGAAGGGAACAGAACACATGGAACATGCCAAGTAATTTTCATCTGAAATCACAAATTGGATTGGTGCTTCAGAGCTTCCCAGGTTTAACATGAAGCTTTGACTTAAGTTTGGGGAGATAAGCCTGGTTCTTTCCAAACATACGAAATCATCTGAAAATGATGTCACAGTTTACTTCTTATTCTAATTGCTGCTGTGGTTCCTGCCTATTTTGGCATCCTTTGGTCTTCGTTCTGTTTTGCGTTACTGTTGGCTTGGAAGTGAGTGCACAAAAATTTCTTTTCGCATGGTCAGCCTCTGTCCTTCAACGTCTTTCTTTTACCCAACGTTGTAGACAGGTGATCTGTTAAAGAAGGAGAAAATCGAAATGGCAGTAAAGGAAATCAGGGGTCTGGTAGCAAATTTCCTGACCGGAAAACTTTTATGAAAGGCATAAACTTTTACAAGCTGTAGGTTCTGCCTTTAAATAAAAATATACATTCCTTGGAGAAGTTGCTACGCATCTTTCCTCCTACAGACTAATCTTGCCATGTACTTTCACGGAGAACAATCGGAAGGGAAAGCAGATGTAAAAATTGTAGGTCTTTCTTTCTTTGGTGTGATATTATATGGAAGGATGTAAAGAAGAGTCACCGGAGCATTTTCAACTATATTATAGAGCTCTCGTTTAAATTGTAGGCTGTGTTCTTTGGTGCCCTACAAAGGGACTTTTAGGATTTCAATTTCCTCAGTTTGAATATAGCTAGAATTACTGCAAAGTGATATTGATTACAATATCTATAAAGATACTGAGACTCTCTATATATCTGTAGACATCCATCTATCAATTGGTAGGCTTAAATCCAGGAAGCCCTCTTTGCAGAGGTGGGCATTTAGCCGATTCTGACCAGTTCTGGAGAACCGGTAGCAGAAATTTTGAGTAGTTCGGAGAACCGGCAAATCCCACCTCTGACTGGCCCCGCCCCATCTATTCTCCGCCTCCTGAGACCCAGCTGATTGGCTGGGTCTTCTTTGGTTGCCCTATACTGGAGAACAGAGCTGGAAAGCAGGTTAGTGGGGTAGGGGAGAAGAGGTGGGTATTCAGCTGGTTCTGACCAGTTCTGGAGAACCAGTAGCAGAAACTTTGAGTAGTTCGGAGAACTGGCAAATCCCACCACTGCCTCTCCGGCACTTGCTCAACAGCTGTCTAACAACTTGGACATCGACACACAGTGGAAAGCCAAGTGGGTTGCTGAACGCCCAGATACAGGAAGTTACGTAGATGACCCTACACAAAAGGTGCCAGGTTTTGACCTTCCTCGCCAGCATTGGTCAGCTCTGAAGAGGATCCAAACCTAACATGGTGTCTCCTTGTTTAAGTGGGGTCTTGTCTCTACCCATCAGTGTGACTGTGGTGCTCCTCAATAAAATAGCACACCACATTGTGTCTGAATGTCCATCCAGAGCTTACACCAGCCAGTGTCTCATTTATTTTTTCAACATAGCCCCCTGTCCTTGAATGGCTGGTGGGCTGGACATCGATCCACACAGCAGGGATCCCCAAATGGCGTTGCTGGGCGCCCAGATACAGGAAGTCACTGGGTGCCCCCATCTTTGCAAAAGGGGCCACCTCACCGGTTTTGCACTTTTCTCAAAAAATTGGCGGCTCTGAAGAGCCCGGTGAGCCTTTTGGTGAAATGGCTTGTCTAAAAGCTCTTGTCTCTACCCATCTGTGACTGAAAAGTGCTCCTCAATGAAATAGCCACCACATTGTGTCTGAAAAGCTCATCCAGAAGCTTTTACCAAAAGATGGCGGTTTTTTTTCCAACATAGACCGGTAAGAGTGTTCCTTGAATGGCTGGGTGGGCTGGACATTAACATTTGATCCACTACAGGTCCGTGTATTCGCCATATGCTAAATAAACTGAGACCCTAAAAAGAATGCAGAGCAGAGCCACAGAGATAATAGGAGGCTAAATTGTTTGATGAGTGGCTAAGGGAATTAGGTATGTCTAACGAACGAAGGGATGGATTAGGAGAGACACAATAGCAATCTTCCCATATTTGAATAGCTGTCACAGAGAAGAGGGAGTCAATCCTATTGTCCAAAGAACCTGAGGGCAGGACAAAAAGTAACAGATGGAGAGAGATACAGAGATCCAACTTAGAACTAAGGAGGAATTTCCTAAACAAACATTCCCACTAAATTCCCGAAGCAAAATGTGCCACTAAATGAACTGTTGTAAATTGAGGACTACCTGTATATCCTCCAGTTGTTGAACTGGCTAGAGAGAGGTCTTGAAGGGACAGATCACTGGCCAATGGTAGGACTCAAATTTTTTTTACCATCGATTCTGTGGGCATGGCTCGGCGGGTGCACTTTGTGTGCACGCAGAGGGTTTGCTACTGACTGTCATACCCCTGTCAGAATCTGATTCGGAGGGGGAGGCCGAACAGCTGACAGGGAGTGGAGTGTGGCTCCATTGGCTGTGGAAGAAACTGGGGAAGGGCACAGTCTGGCTGGGCAGAACAGGAGAGAGGTAGAACAAGGGGGAGGAAATTCAGAGGAAGACCCACCCCCTCTTCATCCTAGGGCACTCAGGGAGGAAAGGAGGAGGGAGCAATGTGAATTGCATGGCTTACGGGGGAGGAAAGGGCCCTAATTCCCTTCATTAGCTGCATCTGGGAACACAGTGTTAAAAAAGGAAAGCTGCGCACAGCAAACTGTTGGGAGCAAATTGTGAATTTATCTGGTCTTGTCGCTTATCTGTATTCCTGGTGTCTTCCCAACTGCGTGAGTTTTGCCGTGCTTTCAAGTCTGAAATTCCTTTTCCTGCCCTGTCAAGTTAATTACTGCAGCTTGGTTTGTTTGGATTTTTAGTTACAGTCTGTATGTACCTTGTTTTGGACTGAATTTTCTCCAGTTAAAGGCTGTTCCTGGGAGAGTTTTTCTCCAGCCGAAGGTAACCTGGATAATGGGGGCAAAGTTGGAGATAATAAAGGGACTCTTCTTGCTTATTTGACTGTGTTGCCTTTGTGCCACACCCAGGGTCATCACACTGACCTTCTCCTGCAATCCTGCACTCTCCCTGTGTCTTCAACAGCTGACCTGCAGCAATCCGCTGTGCTGCACAAAGCCGCTGAGCTTCAAAACCAGGAAATAAAGTTCAGAATACAGCCGGGGCAGGCGAGCAGTCCCAACAGCTGATCGTCGGAGCAAACCGATTTGCTCACAGATGATCCTCGGAGCTACCAGTTCAGCCAAAATGGGCTGAACTGGTAGAATACCACCACTACCACCAGCAGCCCAGGATCCTGGCCATTTGGTAGGCAGCCTATCCTCTCACACTCATTGGATCAGAGAAAACTATTTAACTGTTTTTGATCTTCACATGTACTCCACCATCCGTGTGTCTTTCAAATCCTCCAAATGTCACGAGAGAAGCAGCTGGAACTACGAATACCATCCTTGCTTTCAGCTCTGACAAAAATCCAAGCTATACCTTGGTGATAAACACCTGAATGTCAGTTTGTGGGCACTTAAAGGAGATGTCACCAGGGAGTTGTGTTCCAAGCAATCTTATTTAACACGCTCAGTTATGGTCCAGGAACAGAGGATAAAAACAACACGTTAATGAGATTCACAGTAAGTCAGAAGGGGATGCCAACATTAATGAAGATGGAGGTGTAATACAAAAGGACCCTCTGGGAATTTCAGGGAGGAATGAAATTCAGATGAGAATTAGCAGTGAAAGGAAGGAGATGATAGGTCAGATCACATCTGGAATAACCTGGTTGCAAATCTCTTTCCATTCAAATGAGTAAGATGTCTAAATTAATTGGTTATGAATGGGCTCTGGTGTTTCTTACAATTGTATCAAGGAATTCTACCAGGTTTAAGTAGGAACCAAGAGAATACTTATTTAGTTTGGGCATACTCACACAGGTAATGCTCAATTTACGACCTTAGTTGAACCCAGAATTTCTGTTGCTAAGCGAGTGAATGTTGCCCCTCTTTCTTGCCACAGTTGTTAAGTGAATCACTGCAGCTGTTAAACTAACAACACAGTTGTAAAGTGAATCTGGCTTCCCTTCGCTTTCTCTTTGTCAGAAGGTGTATCTGATATTAGCACAATTGAGAAAGTCCAGAAATATTTCACAAGAAGAGTTCTCCACTCCTCTACTCGTTGTAGAATACCTTATGCCACCAGACTTGAAATTCTAGAACTAGAAAACCTTGAATTACGCCGTCTTCGGTCTGATTTAAGCATGGTATATAAAATCATACATTGCAATGTCCTACCTGTCAATGAATACTTCAGCTTCAACCATAACAACACAAGAGCACACAATAGATACAAACTCAAAGTTAACCGCACCAAACTTGATTGCAGGAAATACGACTTCAGCAATAGAGTGGTCAATGTCTGGAATACTCTACCCGACTCTGTAGTTTCTTCCCCAAACCCCAAAAACTTTAACCTTAGACTGTCTACTATTGACCTCACCCCTTTCCTAAGAGGTCTGTAGGGGGCGTGCATAAGCGCACCAATGTGCCTACCGTCCCTGTCCTATTGTTTCTCTTATTCTTCTTTTATTTTTCTTATATGTACCCATTTCATGTATTCACAACTATGTATACACTTATACTTATTATCTTGTAAACAATTGGCAAATCAAATAAATAAAAAAAAGGCCATGACCATCATAGAATATCATAAATATCCCATTTGTTGCAAGCAACCTCAAGTCAAAAGACTAGGCCACATCAAATCCATAAACTGCTTTCTATATTATTCATGTTGTATTGTACTTTTTAGAGGGATGCGGCAGCACAGTGGCTGAGACGCTGAGCTTGTCGATCAGAAAGGTCGGCAGTTCAGCCATTCGAATCCCTAGCGCCACATCATGGAGTGAGCTCCCGTTCCTTGTCCCAGCTCCTGCCACGCTAGCTGTTCGAATGCACGTAAAAATGCAAGTAGAAAAATAGGGACCACTTTGGTGGGAAGGTAACAGCATTCTGTGCGCCTTTGGCGTTTAGTCATGCCAGCCACATGACCATGGAGACATCTTCAGATAGCACCGGCTCTTCGGCTTTGTAACGGAGATGAGCACACGGCCCCTAGAGCTGAAAACGACTAGCACGTATGCGCGAAGGGAATCTTTACCTTTTTATTGTACTTTTGTTATGGATAGCATCAGCAGAAGCAAAAAAATCAATTTTGTTGTATGTATGTACAATGACAATAAAGGTTATTATTATTATTAAAAAATAAATAAACATAACCACCAGCCTTAAGTTATCAGTACAATATATTCAATTGAACAGTAAGTAAACAGACGAAGTGAATAACAGAATTGGAAGTGACTTTGGAGGTTTTCTAGTGCAACCTTGACTCAAACAGGAAATTCTATACCAAATGGTCCCATCTATTCTTAAAAATCCCCAATTTTAGAGCACCCACAACTTCTAGAGACAAGCGATCCCAATGATTATTTTTTCCTACTGTCAGGAAATTTCTCCTTAGTTCTTAGTTGCTTCTCTCCTTGATTAGTTTCCATCCATTGCTTTTTGTTCTGCTTTCAGGTGCTTTGAAGAATAAATTGACCCCCTTTTTCTGGAGGCAGTCTCTCAAATATTGGTAGACTGCTATCATGTCACCCCTACTCCTTCTTTTCATTAGAATAAAGGTAAAAGTAAAAGGTTCCCCTCACACATCTGTGTTAGTCATTTCCGGCTCTAGGGAGTGGTGCTCATCTCCATTACAAAGCCGAACAGCCAGCACTGACCAAAGACATCTCCGTGGTCATGTGGCCGGCATGATTAAACGCCGAAGACGTACGGAACGCCATTACCTTCCCACCAAAGGGGTCCCTATTTTTCAACTTGCATTTTTTTTTTACATGCTTTCGAACTGCTAGGTTGGCAGAAGCTGGGACAAGGAATGGGAACTCACTCCGTTACGCGGCACTAGGGATTCGAACCGCCAAGCTGCTGACCTTTTTGATGGACAAGCTCAGCGTCTTAGCCACTGAGCCACCATGTCCCTGATTCATTAGACTAGACGTACCCAATTTCTGCAACTGTTCTTCATATGTTTTAGCCTCCAGTCCCCTAATCATCTCTGTTTCTCTTTTCCACACTCTTTTCTAGAGTCTCAACATCTTAGGTGTGGTGACCAAAATTAGAGGCAATATTTCCAGTTCAATTCTTCTTCTCCTTCTGGGATATCTTTGTTGAGTGCATTGAATTGGGTCCTCTTCTCCCTCTGGAAACCAATGCCAGGCAGACCAATTGCTTATATCTTTCCAGCAACATGCAACAATCTATCTTCATTGTTGCTTGCTAGTAAATGTTTTCCTCCCAGTGCGACTTCAACACTACATCTGCCAGCTCCTTTAGCCCACTTCAAAACTTTCTGTCCCCACAAATAACTCTATCTTTCTGTGAAAGCTTCTTATCTCATTTCACACCTCCATAGATTCAAGTTATCACCAATAATAGTTTGTGTCATGTGACAGGTTAATAGATGGGGTTTACCTTCCCCATTCTGTTATGGGTTGGCAGGCAGGCAGGATGCTACCTCTAAAAGCGGTCCTTTTGTTGACAGTCAAAGAAAATGAATTATAACTATCACGGGGTTAAGCCTATCCCGTTGACTGAGACGTCAGTTGCAATTCATTAGTGTCAGAGCGTTTGGCAGTGTGACTACCTTTATGAGACAACCCAGGAGCAACACACGGTACATAGAGACATTAACAGTGGTTTAATATACAACAGGTACATACAGATAATATACACGTGGTGGCAAAATACCTTAACAAGCAAGCTTTCTTCTTCCTAACACATGGAGAACTTCTGTACCACTGGTCACAAGGAAAGAGAACCATGCCTTCTAATGGCTGCCTTTTATATACACACCTCTTAAGGGAATCTTTACCCTCCAGTCTTAAAGGGAAATACCCATACTATGCTGAATCACTCTCGTTACATCAGGCTATGTTACATCAGATTCACAGCATCTAGGAGTTATTCACTGCTGGTCAGTTCTTAAATCTTAATACCTTAACAATTAGTATATTATACTTGAAGGTTTTTGGCAGCCTTACACTAATGATGCTCTAGTGTAGGGATGTCAAACTCAAGACCCAGGGGCTGGATCTGACCCCCTACCCCGCTGCTCCCTTACCTGCACTTCACCTCACAGCTGATTTTCGGCTGGTTTGAGGCCTTTTTCAGCCTCCCAAAGGCTTGAGGAAGGCTTCTGCAGGTTTCTGTAAGCTTTGTAGGCCGAAAACTAGCCTCATTTCATTACTTCCTGTTTTTCCAAAAATACCGGAAGTGACAAGGGGACTAAAACAGAAGGCATAGACATTTTGATGAGGTACTGACATTTAGTACTGTAAGGCAGGGGTGGGATTCTATGGTTCGGCCCGGTTCTATAGAAGCGGTAGCTCTGAAGAGCAGCGGACACTGAACCGTTTCACTCTGACTATCTTCTTTTCTTCAGTTGAGCCCACCTGTCCACCCGGGCTCTAGGCTGTCCTTTATTCCCTGCTAAATCAACCTTAGCTGCTTTGCGCGGCACAGCTGAATGCCGCATGTCAGTAGGAAATGATTATAGCTCACAGGAGAAGTTGTTTTACAACTACTGCACACACGCGTGCAGCGCATGTTTGGTATGCACATGCACAAAGCGCATGCTTACCGAACTGGTTGTTATGCTGGTAGGATCCCACCCCTACTGTAAGGAGCCCCAGACCACGCCTGAGTGAAGGAGCGGAACATCTGCCAGTTTGAACTGAGGTAACGGAATGTGAGGCAACTGGCAGTTGGAAGAGAGTTCTTTTCATGTGGGGAGGGGGAGTAGAACTCCTTAGCATCAGAGCGTGTTAATTACTGTATTAAGAAATACTAATGAAATACTAATGATCCGATGGTTATTTTGAAAAATCCTTTCTTAGCGAGTTCCTAGAAGTCAAGAGGAACACATGTGCCAAATTTCAAGTTTGTAGGCTTTACGTTCTGGAGATTTCGTGATGAGTGAGTGGTACTTGGCATATATAGATAGATAGATAGATAGATAGATAGATAGATAGATAGATAGATAGATAGATAGATAGATAGATAGATAGATAGATAGATAACAGAGCTGGAGTGGTCATTGAAGGTCTTCTAGTCCAACCCCCTGCTTAAGCAGGAAACCCTATACCATTTCAGACGCATGGTCATCCACTCTCTTATTTAAAACCTTTCAGTGTCCAAACACCCACAACTTCTGAAGGCAAACCATTCCACTGATTAATTGTTCTCACTACCAAGAATTTTCTCCTTATTACCAAGCTGGTTCTCTCCTTGTTTAGTTTCCATCCATTGTTTCTGCCTTCAGGGGCTTTGTTAAATAGGTTGACCTGCTCTTTTTTTGTGGCAGCTTCTCAAATATTGGAAGACTGCGATCATGTCACCCCTAGTTCTTTTCACTAGACTAGACATATCCCATTCCTGCAACTGTTCTTCACATGTTTTAGCCTTCAACCCCCTAAAGATCTTCGTTGCTCTTCTCCGCAATCTTTCTAAAGTCTCAACTTCTTTTTTAATAACACAATGACCAAAAACTGGACACAATATTCCAAGTGTGGTCTTATCAAGGCACAATAAAGTGGTTATATAGAAAAAATGCAATCTTCAACTTGGATGCTCTCCAGTTGTGTAGGCCTCCCTGCCAGAAATTTGTGTACTTTGAGGAAGATTCCCAGACTGAGGGATAAAACTAACCCCTGTAGGTTCTCCAGGGAAAAGTGTTGAGCAATAACAACATGTGCACAATGACATAATCATATAAACACCACAAGCTAAACATTTACATCCTGCATCCTGCTGTGAGTATGTAAACATGACATTTCTGCAATTACATCATTGGACACATGTCATGAGTTTGGTGCGACTGCTAACAAATTTAACAAGCTGAAACAAATTTATTTCTGAAAACTCTGCCCTGTGCTGAGAGTTCTCAACTTACAACCACAAGTGAGCATTTCAGGAGCCTCGGTGGCGCAGTGGTTAGAGTGCAGTACTGCAAGCTACTCCTGCTGCAATTTGGCAGATTGAATCCCACCAGGCTCAAGGGTTGACTCAGCCTTCCATCCTTCCAAGGTGGGTATAAAAAGAGGACCTAAATTGTTGGGGGCAATAGGCTGACTCTGTAAACTGGTTTGAGAGGGCTGTAAAGCATGATAAAGCAGTATATAAGTCTAAGTGCTATTGCTATTTCTGTTGCTAAGTGAGATATTTAAGTGAGTTTTGCTTTTTTTTTTTTTTTTTATGACTTGTTCTTACCCAGCTCCCCAAACACGACAAATCATCTGAGGTGAACTCAAAATATTCCTTTATTAGGAATGCAGGCAGCCCTGGGAAAAAAAGTTTCTCTTGCGGGCTAACAAATCCATCCAGCCGGAAGATGAATAATTGTCTGCCACATCTATGCACCTCTGCTGCCTGCCTTTTATCCCCAGAGCTAGGGTGGGGCTTTGCTAGCAGCGGTGGCACTTCTGTCCCAAGGACTGGCCCATAGAATTCCACTGCTCTCCTCTCCTCTGCCTTCTGTGCATTCAGGCGTCAGGCACTGGACCCAGCTGTTCCTCCTTTTCTTCATCAGCACCTCCAGACCTGGGAGCTGTTGACTCTCCATCTGAGGACTGACAGACAGCCCAGTCTCCTCCTCTGTCTTTCTCTCTCTGCCAACTCCATTCCCTCTTTCCCCCCAGAGGTCCCAGGTTGCTCTGATGCTGACTCCGACTGCCAGGCCTCCTTCAATTCGGCTGCTGGAATGGCTGGCAGCCGACAGGCCACAACACAACCTTCTTGCCACTGCTGTTAAGTGAATTCCTGCAGTTGTTAAGTTAGCAGCCTGGTTGTTTTGCTCTTAAATTGCATCCTGGTGCTTCTGATTTAGTTACAGGTAATCCTCGACTTACGGCCATAATAGAGCCCAAAATTTCTGTAGTTAAGTGACTTTCGCTCCTGTTTTTACAATCTTTCTCGCTACAATTGTTAAGTACATCACTGCAGTTGTTAAGCTAAGAATACGATTGTTAAGTGAATCTGGCTTCCCTATGGACTTTGCTTGTGAGAAGGTGGCAAAAGTTGATGACGTGACTCCAGGACATTGCAACCGTCATAAATACGAGTCAGTTGCCAAACATCTGAATTTGGATGTTGCAATGGTGATGAGTGTGAAAAACAGTCATCCGTCACTTTTTTTCGGTGTCGTTGTAACTTTTGAACAGTCACTAAATGAACTGTTGTTAGTCGAGGACTGTCTGTACCACTGAAGAAGTGCTCCTTTGCTTGGGAAAATTGGTTAAAATAACAAGGTGACCAAGAGTTTTCACTGTATAATATATTTCTTGCCATTTTCATGGAATTATATCCAGTTAGATATCCAGTTAAGCCCTGCAGACACCGGAGGTTTTGAGCTGCTTGGCGTGTGATAGAAGCTCGCCCCAAACTCTGGATAAACAGTCTGCAATTGCATCTTTTGAACTGCCCAGCAGGACCAAAACTTGATATTTTCATTTTAAACCATTCTGTCACAAAGTCTCCAAAGCTTCAGTAGATTAATATCCAACACACTGGGCCTTTGGCTCAGAGTGAATGTCATTTCTCCATGGGGACCCTTGGGGGCTAGAAATCGTATCGAGCGATAGTGTTTTATTACAATGACCAAGCAATTCCTATTACAAAAGTTCATGACAGTCATCTAAACCCTAGAGCCTTCTTGAAAGCATCGACTTAAGGAGGCCACCCCGTTATCCATCCCTTCCGAGTTCCGTGGGATTCCGTGGGATTCAAATTTTTTTACTATTAGTTCTGTGGGTGTGGCTTGGTGAGCGTGGTAGAGGAAGGATACTGCAAAATCCCCATTCCCTCCCCACCCCACTAACCTGCTTTCCAGCCCCCTTCTCCTGTGCAGGGCAACCAAAGGAGACCCAGCTGATCAGCTGGGACTCGGGAGGCAGAGAAGAGATGGGGGATGGGGCCAGTCAGAGGTGGTATTTGCTGGTTCTCCAAACTACTCAAAATTTCCACTATCGGTTCTCCAGAACTGGTCAGAACCTGCTGAATGCCACCTCTGATCCAGTCCAGAGAATTTGTAAAACTTCATATACTGGTAGTAGCCAGGCCTGCCTTTCTAAGTTCCTAATAGTTTTTCTTCTCACATGTCCAAAACTGTTATTTTTCTGTCTCTTGTCAGAATTCTTAAGAATTTCTTTTCGGTCAAATTTGCAGACGACACTAAGCTGGCAGGAATAGCCAACATCCCAGAAGATCGGCTTAGGATACAAAAGGCTCTTGATAGACTTGAATGCTGGGCCCCATCTAACAAAATGAAATTCAGTGATGAGAAAAGTAAGGTTCTATCTACACTTAGGCGAGAAAAACCAAACGTACAGGTACAGGGTTAGGCGAAACTTGGCTCAATAGTGGTAACAATGAGAGGGATCTTGGAGTCCTGGGGCACAATCACTTAAACACAAGCCAGCAGTGTGCAGCCACCATCAAAAAAAAAAAAAAAAAAAAAAAGGGCAATGCAATCTAGGATTAACAGAGAGGGATAGAACCAAGATCATGTGAATTATTAGTACCACTTTATAAAGCCTTAGTAAGTTTGCACTGAGAATGCTGCATCCAATTTTAGTCACCCCATTGTGAAAAAGACGTTGAGACTCTAGAAAAAGTGCAGAGAAGAGCAACAAGGAAGATTAGGGGAATGGAGGCTAAAACATATAAAGAATGATTACTGGAATTGGGTATGTCTTGTCAAGTGAAAAGAGGGACCAGGGGTGACAAGATAGCACTATTTGTGAGGGGCTGCCACAAAGTAGAGGGGTACAAAGCACCAGAAGGCAAGACAAGAAGCAATGGAGGGAAACTCATCAAGGAGAGAAGCAACCCAGAACTCAGGAGAAATTTCCTGACAGTGAGAACAATTAACCAGTGGAACAACTTGCCTCCAGAAGTTGTGGATGCTCCAACACCGGAGGCTTTTAAGAAGAGACTAGACCATTCATTTTCCTGGAATGCTAGAGGGTCTTTTGTCTGAGCAGAGGGTTGGACTAGAAGACCTTCAAGGTCCCTTCCAACTCTGTTATTCTATTATTTTGTTAAGCGCTTGCTAGCTTTAAAAAAGATCCTTTACAAGGAATTCTAGCATGGGATTCTCCCGAAGAGAACTTGATTGTGAAGTCTAATGAGATCCACCTGGATTTTGAGCCTATCTTCTGGAGTGTTGGCTATTCCTGCCAGTTTGGTGTCATCTGCAACTTTGATAAGTTTTTCTTCTATTTCCTCATCTCAATCATTTATGAAGGTACAACATGCATCTCAACAAAGGTGCACACAATGAAGATAAAACTCCATCCTAAAGTTCTGACCCAAACCTGGTTCCAAGAGAGCAAACACAAGACAAAGGCAGCAGTACAACCTTTTTATGTTTCAGCTAAGAATTCTGTTTCTTCACAGATAAAAGGCTGTTTCCAACTAATTAGCTCCGACAAGAAAGACCCTTACCAAGTTTTTTCAAGTCTGACAAAAAACAACAGATAAGAAATAGTTTACAAGAGTCTTCAAATACCAGCTGTAATGTCCATGAGGCTGAGTGCAAAACTTCTTTGCCTTCTGCAAAGTGCGTTTGTTCACAGCTGGCTTTTATCTTCTTGAAGGAGGGGCCATTACCTTGCAGCCTTACTCCTGAGTCGCCCGTGCTGTTGTAACTGTTCTTTCCTGCGAGTAACCCTGCGCGGAGGCACAATTGGCACAGGCACCTCAGAAACCTCCTCATCGCTGCTGCCAGCCCCCACAGTCTCTGAAGGCAGCAGTCCACTCCCTAATGGTCCTGGCCCCTCATCTGAGTCCTCGCTCTCCTCAGCCTTCTGCACCTGCTACCGGCTAACCACAACACCTAGTCACATAGATCATGTTTTGTTGTTCCATATAGGGACATCAATCATCCCATTGAAGTTCTCCTTTCCAGATAGCTTGCCTGCCTAGGCCAATCATGGGTCAATCATGTATCCTAGCTACCAGATCCTGATCTTACATTATTTTGCAAGTGCAAACACAGTAATAGAATAAATTATCAGTTATTCGAGGACAACTTCACACATTTCAGCAAAATGGATTCAAAGGACTACATGTTTTTGTTACCTTTCCTCTTGCTAAGCTACTGCTTAACACACACACACACACACACACACACACACACACACACACACATCATACAAATAGCTCTGGGTGGCTTACAGGATTAAAACTTATCGGGGAAACCCATCAGCAAATAACGCTGCCCTCCCCCCCCCCCTTTTGCGAAAAGTGGTGAGGCCGGACCCCGCCCCCTAACCCGATGCAGGGCGGGCACCAGCGATGCCCACATGGCGCAAAAGGTTGGGGTACTGGCACAATTAACTTACAACCTATCAGAAATAACCCACAGACTATCTACCCACCTGACCCCAATGTCTGGGGTAATAAAAATGTGTGGATGAAATAAGAATTCTTCGCTTGTGACAATCATGCTTCATTTCCGTAAATTCAACTTTGCCCCGTAAACCAAAATGGGACAAGAAGTAGAGTGACTTTTACTCTTCTAGTATCAGTACTGTGATGGAATGTAGTCTGGATTCCCAGGAGGGAGGGGCTGCATTCCAGAGGAGCAGAAGACAACTCAGTTCAGACAGTCTGGGTGAGAGAAAGAAGGTGAAGACAGCTGCTCCCTAATAGTTCCCCAAATGTATGTCTTGGTAGAAGTAGTCTGCTTTAATTAGGCAATATTTCTTCCTGTAGGTGAGGAATAAACTGTGAGACTAGCATTTCCTCAAAGTTCCATTTTATTAGAGTTGTCATATTGGCACATCTGGGAAAACCCAAATCTGAAAGTTCCAAGTTTTCCCTTCCCCAAAGAGAAATCAAAGTTCCATCTCCTGCCCCCATCAGTCTGTCACATGGCCCAATCAAATCTTCATCCCAACTGGAGACATCCCTCCAGTCCCCCCCCCTCCAGGTGCAGGGCAACATGTCCTTGACTCTCTGAGAAAGAATGTTGTTGTGCCTGATCTTCTACCGCACTATGAAATCCTCCCCTCCCAATGTGGCAACCTCGAAGCTTCCAAGTAAAAAATGGCTTCCAAGGCTGTTTTTTCTTCCTTTTCGATTTCTTTCCCACAGTAAGGACCGAACCTTTCCCCCCACCCTCCCTTTTCTTAAAAAAAAAAATTGGCATTGCTTACCTGCACCACTAAATGAATCAAGCCATGGGCGGCGAGGAAGATCCCCCTCCCGCAAAGCTGCCCTTCAAATTGGACACCCAAATGTCATTCCGATGAAGTCTAATTCAAGCTGCCTGGTTCCTTCATTGATCTTCTGATTATTTTCTCATAACTTAAAGGACAGGGCTTGTCAAGCCACTGGTAGTGAGCGCCATTCATGTCAAAAACCTCTTGAGAAGAAAGGAGCTGGGCTGACAGTTATTACATGACTGATAATGTTGCCAAACACTTACAGGCACCGTCGTGATAAAGGGATTTTATTTTCCTAGGATTTCTTTTTTTCTTCTTCTAGGAAAACAAATTGGTTATATAAAAAAGAATACATGCTCGGCATTACAAGACAAGCTAGAAAGAGCTGCACATGGATTAGAGCAGTGGCCCCCAACCTTTTTTGAACTAGGGAACCGGTTTCACGATTATTTATTCTTCCATGGACCGGTACCTGAGTAATGCGAGACTCCACCGCCATCGGGACGGCTCTTCGTTCTAAGCCGCCGCCCCCTTCGACGAAACTAAGGCGCGAGCACCCAAAAGCCGCTTTCCAACTGAAAACCCGGAAGCACTTTCCAACTGAAAACCCGGAAGCAACCGAAAACCCAGAAGCGCCATCGAAACAAGATGGCGGCGCCCAAGCTTTGCGGCCCGGTAAAAAATGATCCACAGACCGGTACCGGTCCGGGGACTGGTGGTTGGGGACCCCTGGATTAGAGAACAAACAAAAGTATACCATATCATCAAAAGCCACAGGTACAAGCAGGAATCGGCTGCTACTGGCTCGTCCTGGTTCAGGCAAACCCATCGCTCGCTGGCCCCACCCACCCCACCCCTCCCTCTCAGAAGTCCCCAAGTGGCCCCTTTGGATGCAAGTAAGTGCAGGTGTCAAACCCGAAGTTGACCAATGTGTAGCCATTTTAGTTAGGCTTAGTATATATTCGTTTTCTTACTTTCTCTTTGGCAGACATGGGGGGGGGAGGGTTTCAGGCTTGCCACATTCCTAAGTGGGGAGGAGTGGAAATAGAGAGAGTTGTTTAGGCTAGGTGGTTCTTCTTCCCGTGGGAACACGAGCTGTCCGTGCTTAGAGCCCCTTTTTCTTACTCCTTTTCTCTTTTCTCACCCCTTTTGGATTAGTTTGTTAAAATTTGCAAAATTTTGTCGCTCAGGTTCGTCACAGAAGACTCTTCTCGAACTGCTGGTTTGTGCTTGGGTCAGACTAGATAAGGTTCAACTGCATTCAAGGGGTGTATGTGTGTGTGTGTGTCTATGTCAGACTTTGCTCTCTTATGACCACGTATGGATTCCAGGCTTAATTCCCTGTTTGACTCCTTCCCCTGATGTGGCCAGGGCTGGGCTGCTGGGGGTTCGCAGGGGTTCGGGAGAGCCCCTAGATAAGATTCCGCGCAGTTCAGAGAACCCCAAAATCCCACTCCTGGCTGGCCCCACCCACCCCTCCCCTCCCCTCTCCAGGAGGCCCATTTTGGATGCAGGTAAGTGCAAGGTACATGTGGAGGCTCAGGGAAGGCAAAAAACGGGCCTTCCGGAAGGCCGGAAAAGGTCCTGTTTCTGGCTTTCAGACTCCAGAGCCTGGAGAGGCTGTTTTCGCCCTCCTGTAGGCTGGAGGAAAACCTTCGGAGCCCAGGGAGGGCAAAAATGTAGGAGGTCCACCATGGCCACACCCACACAGCAACTGGGCAGAGAACCCCTTGCTAAAATTTTTGAAGCCCACTCCTGGACATGGCCAGTCTCTCTCCGACAACCCTGCAGGTTTAATCATCTCTATTCATGTCTCTTTGCCGGTCCAAAGAAGATGGTGGAGTTGCTTTAAAAGTTACTCAGTTTGAAATTCTTCCTTATTCCCGTTTTCTCCTTTTAGGGACCGCAGATGGCAATGTGGGATAGCCACAGCTGAAACCCAGAAGCATCTGCATTCTCCAAAGCTGTGAACAGGCAAGTCCCAATTGTCATGCTGTTCAGCAGTCACAGTTTCTAAATTAAAAAGCCTTGTCTTTCTGTTAGCGGATGAAGCCATATGCTAATCTTCTCGCCCAATCACCCAATTTTCCTTTCTTATGGGGAAGAAAATAATATAGTTAGTAAAAGTATAAGTTGTGGTGAGCTGTGAGGGGGAGCTATTTATGGAAAGGATCGGGGTGCCCTTAGGGGATCTGAAACTAAGCAGGAGCTCAAGGTGTGATGCAGCTGCTAAGAAAACAAATGCAATTTCAGGTGTTTTAAAAGTATCTAGAGCAGAGGTAAGCAAAGTTTGGAGACAGGGTCCTTGGTGCTCTTTGAGGTAGTTGTTTTTTTTGCAGATATTTCATTACTCAACTACATAACATCATCTGCTAGATAACATAATCTGCTAGTACATTCTATTCTATTCCATTCCATTCCATTCCATTCCATTCTCTATTCTATTCTATTCTATTCTGTTCTGTTCCTGTTCTGTTCTGTTCTGTTCTATTCTATTCTATTCTATTCTATTCTATTCTATTCTATTCTATTCTATTCTATTCTATTCTCCTCTATTCTATTCTCTTCTATTCTATTCCTATTCTCTCTTTCTTCTTCTCTTCTCTTCTCTTCCTTCTCTCTCTCTCTCCTCTCTCTTCCATCTCTTCTCTTCTCTTTTCTCTTTCTCTTCTCTCCTCTCCTCCTCTCCACTCCTCTCCTCTTCTCTTCTCTTCCCTTCTTCTCTTCCTCTTCTCTTCTTTCTCTTCTCCCCTACTATCTTCTCTTCCTTCTCTTTCTCTCCCTATCTTCTCTCTCTTCTCTTCTCTTCTCTCTTCTCTCTCTCTCTCTCTCTCTCTTCTCTTCTCTTCTCTTCTCTCCTCTCCTCTCTCTCTCTCTCCTCTCCTCTTCTCTTCTCTCTCTCTTCCTCTCTCCTCTCCTCTCTCTCTCCTCCACTCCTCTCCTCTCCTTTCTCTTCCCCTTCTCTTCTTCTCTTCCCTTCTTTCTCTTCTCCCTACTATCTTCTCTTCCCTTCTTTCTCTTCTCCCCTACTATCTTCTCTTCTCTTCTCTTCTCTTCTCTTCTCTTCTCTTCTCTTCTCTTCTCTTCTCTTCTCTCTTCCTCTCCTCTTCCCTCTCTTCCCCTCTCTTCTATTCCTCTCCTCTCTCTTCCTCTCTCTCTCTTCTCTTCCCTTCTTTCTCTTCCCTTCTTCTTCCTTCTTTCTCTTCCTTCTTCTCTTCCCTTCTTTCTCTTCTCCCCTACTATCTTCTCTTCCTTCTTTCTCTTCTCCCTCTTCTTCTCTTCTCTTCTCTTCTCTTCTCTCTCTTCTCTTCTCTTCTCTTCTCTCTCTCTCTCCTCTCCTCTCCACTCCTCTCCTCTCTTCTCTTCCCCTTCTCTTCTCTTCCCTTCTTTCTCTTCCCTTCTTTCTCTTCTCCCCTACTATCTTCTCTTCCTTCTTTCTCTTCTCTCTTCTCTTCTCTTCTCTTCTCTTCTCTTCTCTTCTCTTCTCTTCTCTTCTCTTCTCTTCTCTTCTCCATGCTGACATCCACTCCTCCACTGAATATTTGTAGCCCAGAGTTGAACTGTGGGTCCTTGGTTCTCTCTGAGCTTGATTGTTTTCTTGAAGACATTTCATTACCCAACTACATACCATCAGCAGTGCTCAGAGGGAGTTTGCATTCTATTCTATTCTATTCTATTCTATTCTATTCTATTCTATTCTATTCTATTCTATTCTATTCTATTCTTCCATTCCATTCCATTCCATTCCATTCCATTCCTTCTCTTCTCTTCTCTTCTCTTCTCTTCTCTTCTCTTCTCTTCTCTTCTCTTCTCTTCTCTTCTCTTCTCTTCTCCTCTCCATCCATGACTCCACCCACTCCACTCCACTCTGAGTATTTGTAGCTCAGGTTTGAACTGTGGGGTCCTTGGTTCTCTCTGAGCTTGATTGTTTTCTTGCAGACATTTCATTACCCAACTAGGTAACATCATCTGTGCCGTGATTCTGTTATTCAGTGATGGGGCACCCACAATTTTTGTAGGTGAGTTATTCCACTGATTAATTGCTCTAACTGTCAGGGAATTCCTCCTTCTAATTTCTTTTAGCATCCTCTCCTTTCTGACTCTGCTATTCTGCTATCTTCTGGGGTGTTTAAAATTCCTCACCCCTCCCCCTCCCATGTCTTGAAATCCCACCCTTGAAATTCAGCCATTCGGCTGTCAAATCTCAACTCCATCATTTGGAGAAACGGTTCACCAACTGCAGTCTATAAGTCACAGGTTGTCTAAACATGAAAGGAACCAACCACGTTCTAGTTTGTACTGATTAGATTGGATTTCAGGTCTGAGTGCTACTTGGATTCTATCTGAAAAAAGGTACTTTTTTCCAAAAGGCAAGTGGACTTTCTTGTTTTCTTTTTTGAAAGAAAAAAATCAAGAAACTCCATGGCAGCGTTCCAACAAAACTCCCCATAACTTATTCAGCACTCAGAAACCAAGTTCTACTATAAATAAGAATTTACTAGAGAAGTCATACTGCCACATCTGGGAAAACCCAAATCTGAGAGTTCCAGGTTTTCCCTCCCGAAAAGAAAATCAAAGATCCATCCCCTGCACCTACCAGTCCATCTCATGGTCCAATCAAACATCATCCCAACTGGAGACATTCCTCCAGACACTCCGCTCCAGGTGCAGGGTAACATGGCCTGGACTTTCTGTGAAAGAATGTTGTTGAGTCCAGAAGTGGTATTCAGCCTGTTCTGACAGGTTCTGGAGAACTGGTAGCAGAAATTTTGAGTAGTTAGGAGAACCAGCCCCGTTCCTCCAAGCACTCCCCTCCAGGTGCAGGGCAACATGTCCTTGACTCTCTAAGAAAGAATGTTGATCTTCCACTGTTCTATGAAATTCCCAGGTGCTAATAGTGACAGCCTCAAAGCTTCCAAGTAAAATATGGCCTCCAAGGCTGACACTCCAGTTGTCTTTTGGAAACAAAAAAGGGGTATCTTTGGGACAACCTTGATGTCTAAGGAGATTATCAGTTGTCCAGGTCATGGTTGTCCTAAAGGTACTTTTTCAAAGGGCACCTGGACTTCGTTTTTGTTCTGACCAAGACTTCCTTAGAAAGCATAAAACACGATCTTAGTCCTGGCAAAACCTCTTATTTCCACTGCTGTGAATTACGTTCATTCACAGCCTGCAAGGCTTCACAAACAGTCTTCCAGGGGCATGTTTATAAACACCCACCTTATCGCCCTTGGAATGCTGCCAGAAAACTAATTGCCTAATGCAGGGCAAGGCTAAACTTGACACAGAGTCAAACGGAACTTTTCAAAGCTTGCATCGACCAGATGAACGAATTGCTTCCTGCAAAAGCTCACGTCCCGTTCATTCCTTTTTTATGTCCTATGGGAGGGGCCAACCATCTCCAAGGTGTGGCCTTACTCCTGAGTCGACCCTGCTTTCTCAATTGTTCTTGTCTTTTGGTAGCCCTGTGCATGTGCAGGCTGGGAACTGGTTCCAGAAACTCCCCTGCCTCACTGCTGTCTGAGTCTGAAGGCAGCTGATGACTGCCAGCCTGCCCTGGCCCCATCTCTGTCTCTGATGCAGAGCCCTCGTCCAAGCCCTCCTCAGCCTCCAATTCTGGCCCAGGTTCCTCCCCAACCTCCTCACTGCTGTCTGACTCTGCTGCCAGCTCCGTCAGCCGCCACAACTTTTCCCTTGAAGACATTTTGCTTCTCATCCAAGAAGCTTCTTCAATTCTGACTGAATGGTGGGAGAATGAAAGGATTTATATACCTTGCAGGCATCTATGTTAAAACTGAACAGCTCTCTCTCTCTCTCTCAACAGAGTGGGAGGGATACAACAACGCTTATCTCCTGTTCATAACACCGTCCTTTCAGCTGTTCCAAGAAGGTTCTATACCCATTTGCCCTATTCAGGTGACCCCCCCCCTCCATGGGCACAGATAAATCTCCAAGTGGCCTCAACGACTCTCAGAGAGAGTGCTAATGTCCAGATGACTGCAAGGAGTATAAATCCTTCCCTCATCCACCATTCAGTCAGAAGCTTCTTGGATGAGAAGCGAAACGTCTTCAAGGAAAAAACAAAACCCAATTGCCTTTTGAGAAAAAAGCACCTTTGACATAACCTGGATGATTGAGACTCTCCACGGACATTTACCCAGATTCTAAGTCTCTGAATATGCCATTATGGCAGAGAGGGAGGATGCATCCTACTTCCTGTTCCTTTTATTGCTTGCTGTTCAGAAGAACTGAAGACAAAGGGGCACAGAGTGGACTGATCGTATTCCTCTGCAGTGCTTTATTCATGGCCACCCGAAGACCAACATGCCTGATATGTTGCCTCATAAAAGCTGATGGTCGTCCCTACCAACTCCTATTATTTTCCCCCAACCTCCATATTTTGTCTGAAGACATTCCTACGAGAGCTGTATTCACGTCGGCTCAAACTCAAATACGATTTTCTATGCCTGATTTGAGACTCTGCACATTACAGAAATCTTGGCAGTTCTTTCTTTACCTCCTCAGAAAATGGTAGTCTGGTCTCTGCTTACACACACCCCTTTTTTTTTAAATGTCAGACCCCTCCTCCCCTAGATAACCTATTCCACCATTTGAACAATGCAATTGATCGAAGACAATTAAGAAGCATCTTTAATGTTTGGATCAATTCCACCTCGTTGCCATTTTTTTTATTTTTTTATTAATTTATTTGATTTGTCAATCGCTTACGAGATAATAGGTACAAGTATATACATAGTTATGAATACATGAAATGCGTACATATCAGAAAAATAAAAGAAACAATAGGACAGGGACGGTAGGCACATTAGTGCGCTTATGCACGCCCCCTACAGACCTCTTAGGAAAGGGGTGAGGTCAATAGTAGACAGTCTAAGGTTAAAGTTTTTAGGGTTTGGGGAAGAAACCACAGAGTCAGGTAAAGTATTCCAGACATTGACCACACTGTTGCTGAAGTTGTATTTCCTGCAACAAAGTTTGGTGTGATTAACCTTGAGTTTGTATCTATTGTGTGCTCTTGTGTTGTTATGGTTGAAGCTGAAGTATTCATTGACAGGTAGGACATTGTAATGTATGATTTTATATACCATACTTAGATCAGACCGAAGACGGCGTAATTCAAGGTTTTCTAGGTCTAGAATTTCAAGTCTGGTGGCATAAGGTATTCTACAACAAGTAGAGGATGGAGAACTCTTCTTGTGAAATATTTCTGGACTTTCTCAACCGTGCTAATATCAGATACGTAATGTGGGTTCCAGACGGATGAGCTGTATTCAAGTATTGGTCTAGCAAATGTTTTGTATGCTCTAGTTAGTAGTGTGATATTACCAGAGAAAAAGCTACGTAGGATTAGGTTAACAACTCTTAATGCCTTTTTGGCTATGTAGCTACAGTGGGCTCTAGCACTTAGATCATTAGAGGTGAGTATTCCAAGGTCCTTTACAGAGCTTGGATCATCAACAAGATCTTGACTATTCAGCTTGTATTTTATTTTCTGATTATTATTTTTTTGCCAATATGTAAGACAGAGCATTTATTTGTTGAGATTTGAAGTTGCCATTTGTTTGACCATTCTGATACATAGTCAAGATCTTTTTGAAGGGTAGCAGTATTGTCTGTGGTATTGAACAGCTTTACATCATCAGCGAAAAGAACACAGTTGCATTTCTACTCATTAGCTAGAATCTGAAGTAATAGAAAACACCTCTGCTCCACTTTCTATAGGACAGCCCTCCAAATATCAGAATGTGGTCAAATTTTACCTCACATATTTGCTTTCTTCAAGTTAAGCACCATCTCTTGTCACTGTTCCTTATAGGACTTGGTTTCCATACACCTCACCAACTGTTAACCTTCCTCAGAAGGGCTCCATTTTGTCAAACAAGAAGAAGATTGATTACAGGAATTGGGTATGTCTAGTCTAGTGAAATGAAGGATTAGAGGTGATATGATAGTATCTAAGGGGCTGCCATAAAGAAGAGGCAGTCAAGCTATTCTCCAAAGCATCTGAAGGTAGGACAAGAAGCAATGGATGGAAACTAATCAAGGAGATATCCAACCTAGAAATAAGGATAAATGTCTGTCTGTTAGAACAATTAATCAGTGAAATAACTTGCCTTCATAAATTTTGGGTGCTCCATCAATGGAAGTTTTCAACGAGAGATTGGAGAGTCATTTGTCTGGAATGGTAATAGAGTCTCCTGCCTAAAAAGCGGGTTAGACTAGAAGACCTCCAAGGTCCCTTCCAACTTGGTTATTCTGTTTTTTAACAAGAATAGTCTTGTTCTGCTGTTCCACAAATGATACTATGATACAAGACAAAAAATGAATAGAATAGAATAGGATTCTTTATTGGCCAAGTGTGGTTGGACACACAAGGAATTTGTCTTGGTGCAAATACCCTCAGTATACATAAAAGAAAAGATACATTCATCAAGAATCATAAGGTATGACACTTAATGATAGTCATTGGGTACAAATAGGCAATCAAATCATACTAGGAAACAGTCAATATAAATTATAAGGATACAAGCGACAAAGTTAGTCATATATTCACAAGTGGGAGGGGATGGGTGATAAGGAGTGATGAGAAGATTAACAGTAATAGTAGCGCAGACTTTGTAAATAGTTGGACAGTGTTGAGGGAATTATTTGTTTAGCAGAGTGATGGCGTTCGGGGAAAAACTGTTCTTGTGTCTAGTTGTTCTGGGGTGCAGTGCTCTATAGCCTCGAATACCCTGCTCTACATTCCTAATAAATTAAGAGTCACCCAAAAGGAATGGAATGGAATGGAATGGAATGGAATGGAATAGAATAGAATAGAATAGAATAGAATAGAATAGAATAGAATAGAATAGAATAGAATAGAATAGAATAGATCTTGGACGTCTTCTAGTCCATCCCTCTGTTCAAGCAGGAGAACCTACACCATTTCAGAAAAGTGACAAGAAAAAGTTTGTCGAATAAAACATCACACCCACATTCTCTGCCCTGTTTCACATTTTTTTCCAACCTCCAAATAATCTGAAGAGAAGCTAAATTGTAAGTAGACCTCTTGTGATTGAATCATGCCCTCGTCCTGATTATATGGTCTCATCCATAGAGTTTGCTTGGTAACCACAAAGAGACGTTTTTCCTCTTGCTTTTTTCCATGTTATTTTTTTTTATTTTTTTGACTTCCCAGTCTAGCCTACCAAATTGGAGGGTGATGCGAAGTAATCATGCTCCCCTTTTCTCCCAAAGGACACAGATTCCGTCTCATCTTGCTGAGAGAAAATTTCTAGTTACAAAGAGAGAATTGCAGTAAGGTGTGAGGGAACAAATCTACCATGAAAAGCAGCGTTAATCAGTAAGGGTGTCGGGTCTAATTTCTCTGCGTGGAAAAATCCAAAAGGAACATCCTTTGGTCACAGCAACCAGGATGAAACTTCACAAAACTTGTGATGACCCGGGGTGTGGCAAAAAAAAAATAACGAAGTCACAAAAGTAGATAAATTCCCTTTAATACCTCCAACTTGGCCCCCAATGTCCAATTATCCTCGGCTGGAGATCAAACTCTTCCAAAAACAGTCTACAAAGGAAAGAAATGCAGTCCGAACCCAAAGTACAGATAAATTAAAAATTAAAAAAAAACAACACAAACCACACTGAATTCACACGACAGGCTAGGATAAGAAATTGCAGACTTCCAAAAGTTAATGAAGCACACACAGTTGGGAGAATGCCAAAACCCAGATAAGCCTCGACAAAGATAATGCACGCTTTGCTTCCAGCAAGGTGCTGTGTGCAAACACCCTTCTTATATCCTGTTCTCCCAGATGCAACTAATAAAAGGGATCAGGGCCTTTTTCTCTCCCGTAAGCCACGTTGCTCCCTTCTCCGTTCCTCCCTGCATGCCCCAGGATGAAGAGGGGGTGCCCAGACAGATTGTGCCCTTCCCCCATTTCTTCCACAGCCACCAGAGCCACACTCCCACTCCCTGTCAGCTGCTCATTCTCCCCCTCAGAATCAGACTCCAACAAGGGTGTGACAAAAACCATAGCCAGGAATTGTCAGCAAGGCAGCTTTAGTTAAGAACTGCTGGCAAAAAAAAAAACCTGAGAAGGGCCCTCCTTCTCAATCCAGATATTGCTATTTATCAAAAATTTGACGTGGACGAATTTCTTCAGGATCACTGACACACTAGCATTCCAGGTGGGCTGTGGGGGGTTTGCAGGGGTTCGGGAGAGCCCCTAGCTAAGATTCTGTGCAGTTTGGAGAACCCTCAAATTAGCAGACCTTTAGCTCTATTTGTGTTTACAGACCTTATCCTTTGATATGTGGATTGGGTCGGGGTAACTTCGTTGGGGGTGTTGAGGAAGTTTGAGGAAAAGATTTTCCTCCCCGTTTGCTATTTTACTTGATTAACTTAGTTTCAGCCTGACCGTCAAAGTATCTAGTAGAGATGCTGATTTTTCATTGTCCATTGTGGATTCCGTTAATGTTTTTAAGGGAAGATGGATACAGTATAAAATAAAATAAAATATGTTTTGGGCTCAATTGTCTGTAGAAGATTCTCAGTCATCCAGGTCATGGTTGCCCCAAAGGTGCTTTTTCAGGAGGCAACTTTCTTGTTTACTCTTTGAAGATGTTTCACTTCTCATCCAAGAAGCTTCTTCAGCTCTGACAGGATGGTGGGGAATGGATCCTGTCAGAGCTGAAGAAGCTTCTTTGAAACGAAAGAAAAAGAAGGTCCAGTTGCCTCCTGAAAAAACAACTTTTGAGATCAAGCTTCTCACAAAACCAATTCTAGAAACTCCAACATTGGCTTCTTCTGGCATTTGGTGGTGTTGGAAGAAAATATCCTTCTGGGTTCAGTTCCAGGCAGGGGAAAAAGACACTGGAAACATGGAGGTTGTTTGGAAAGATGGTTTAATGGTGGACAGGACCATCCTGGCTTGGAGCGCCAAAGTGAAAAGGACGATCACATGATCCAGGATGTTGGGTGAAGGAAAAGAAGAAGAGGGGCAAGATGCTGAGAGACCCTGAGTTATATACCCTCTGTTAGGCCCCACCTTAGTGTTTCCTGTTCCTGTGTAAGAAATGTATCCCATTGGCTGTCAGACTCCCAGGGGTGGGGGGTGGGGGTCTTAGCTAACTTTGTTGGCTTTGTCTGGGCCACATGGCTTCACCTGAGTGCTGGCTGATGCAATCTTCCCAGGCCAGGTGGTGAGATGGGTAGAGGCCTTTGTTATGTAGAATACTCTGGCCCAGGCCTTCATGGCCCACCCATTAACAAAGGTGGGGGGGGGGTGAGCTTCTGCTTCTGAGTTTCTACTTCTCTTTTTAAGGGAAATATTCTGCCTTTTTAAATATTTCCTAGGATATTTCATTTTTTCTAGGAGAGGGGTAGGTGCTAACTTCCTGCAGTGGCTAGCCCTTTCCCACAAGCAAAAGACCTCAATTAAAGTGAAGGAGTAGCGGAAAGACGGACACCACATTGGGCCAAAGGAAAACCCCAGAGCAAACATTTAAGCCAGGAAGAAAATGCAGCTGTTGGGGAAGAAAAAGTAAAATTGGTTCTTTGTTTCACCTTGAATGAACTAGTTACTAGATGATTCCTTTGGTATAATAATTAACACCATAACATTCCCCTCCCCTAGAATTTAAGAAAAGAAATCCTTGTCAAGCTCCATCGGATTTTTCTGGCCTTTTCTATGTTTATGTTAATGAACAACTGTTGTTTCCCCCCCCCTTGTCTCCCCCCCCCTCAATAATTGATGGTTTAGAGTAGACACAGACTTTTCTCCTGCCTTGATTGCCTGCGCTATTGTTGTAGGAGTTTTTAAATTAGTAGCCTGGCACTTCATTTCCAATTTTTTCCCCTCCCCGTGTGACAATTTCAAAGTCACTTAAGTCAGCTCGTGATGTCACTTAATTCGCATTGAAATAACAGGTTTTGTGCATGGCCTGAATTACCACTAAGAAATTATAGCCCAGCAACAGAATGGAGAGGGTTTTTTTTCCTATCTTTCTTCCTTCCTTCCTTCCTTCCTTCCTTCCTTCCTTCCTTCCTTCCTTCCTTCCTTCCTTCCTTCCCCTCCCTCCCTTCCCTCCCTCCCTTCCTTCCTTCCCTCCCTCCCTTGGTCTCTTCCTCCCTCTTTCCTTCTTTCCCTGTATTCCTCTGTCTTCTCTTCTTCTCTCCTTCCTTCCTTTTTCCTTCCTTCCTTCCTATCATGTATTCCTCTTCCCCTTCCTTCCTTCCTTCCTTCCTTCCTTCCTTCCTTCCTTCCTTCCTTCCTTCCTTCCTATACTGTATTCTTCTTTCTTTCCTTGTTTCCCAGTATTCTCCTTCCTTCCTTCCTTCCTTCCTTCCTTCCTTCCTTCCTTCCTTCCTTCCTCCCTCCCTCCTCCCTCCCTCCCCTCCCTCCTTCCTTCTTTCCCTGTATTCCCTGTATTCCTCTGTCTTCTCTTCTTCTCTCCTTCCTTTTTTCCTTCCTTCCTTCCTATCACGTATTCCCCTTCCTTCCCCTTCCTTCCTTCCTATACTGTATTCTTCTTCTTTCTTCTTCCTTCCTTGTTTCCCAGTTCCTCTCCTTCCTTCTTCCTTCTTCCTCCTCTCCTCCCTTTCCTGTATTTTCCTTTCCTTCCTTCCTTCCTTCCTTTCCTTCCTTTCCTTCCTTCCTTCTTCCTTCCTTCCTTCCTTCCTTCCTTCCTTCCTTCCTTCCTTCCTTCCTCCCTCCCTCCCTCCCTCCCTTCCTTCCTTCCTTCCCCCCTCCTTTGGTCTCTTCCTCCCTCCTTCCTTCTTTCCCTGTATTCCTCTGTCTTCTCTTCTTCTCTCCTTCCTTTTTCCTTCCTTCCTTCCTATCACGTATTCCTCTTCCCCTTCCTTCTTTTCTATACTGTATTCTTCTTCCTTCTTTCCTTGTTTCCCAGTATTCTCCTTCCTTCCTTCTTCTTCTTCTTCCTCCCTCCCTCCCTTTCCTGTATTCCCCCTTCCTTCCTCCCCTCCCTCCCTTGGTCTCTTCCTCCCTCCTTCCTTCTTTCCCTGTATTCCTCTGTCTTCTCTTCTTCTCTCCTTCCTTTTTTCCTTCCTTCCTTCCTATCATGTATTCCTCTTCCCCTTCCTTCCTTCCTTCCTTCCTTCCTTCCTTCCTTCCTTCCTTCCTTCCTATCTGTATTCTTCCTTCTTTCCTTGTTTCCCAGTATTCTCCTTCCTTCCTTCTTCCTTCTTCCTCCCTCCCTCCATTTCCTGTATTCTCCTTCCTTCCTTCCTTCCTTCCTTCCTTCCTTCCTTCCTTCCTTCCTTCCTTCCTTCCTTCCTTCCCCTCCCTCCCTCCCTCCCCCCCCTCCTTCCCTCCTCCCTTTCTCCAAACAGTGGAAGGGGCCTTCCTGGCAAGGATATTCCAAGGATCCCCCCCTTTCTTTGCATCTCCTGCAGGGTGGAAGACCCTCTTCTGATTTCCCAAAATAGAAAGAGAGATGGGGGAAAAGAGATTTTGGCTGGATTTGTACAACAGAGTAGAGTAAGTTAAAATGAAGCTGGATACTGGGTGCTGTGGAATGATTGTGGGAACTCAGCCACCGTATTTCTACTTTGTGGGAAGCAAGTGCTCGTTCGTGGTAAAAAGCCACACACTGGCATTTTGGTTAAACATAGTTATTTCCAACAAAAGCTCAGTTTTATGTACCATTTGGGAGGCAGGGGTGTCTGAGAAAGCCAATTGTCTGTTAAATCCAGATTTATATAATGTACATACATTTATTCTTCCTCCCCATTCCTCACCCTCCCCACCCCACACAAATCTCAATTTAGTTCAAAAACTCAGACGTCTCAGTACATTTAACTCTGTTCAACTATTTCTCAGTTTCCATTTTTAAAAGCGGGAATCACATCCTGGGAACTCAGCCCAGGGAGCCCTCAACGTACGTCCACAACTGAGTCCAAAATTTCTGTTGCTAAATGAGACAGTTGTTCAGCGAGTTTTGCGACCATTGTACGACCTTTCTTGCCCCAGTTGTTAATGAATCACCGCAATTGTTATGTTGGTGACACGGTTGTTACGTGAATCTGGCTTCCCCATTGACTTTGCTTGTCAGAAGGTCGCAAATGTTCTGACCTAGGGTTCCCCAAAAAGCACTAAGCAGACTTTTGGTCTTGGCAAAACCCCTTTTATTAAACGAAGGTGAATTTCTTGCATTCACATTCAGCCCAAAGGCCTGGCAAACAGTCTTTCAGGGGTGTAATTAGGAGCACAAACCTTATCTAGCTTGGAGAGCTGCCTGGTAAATATGTCCAAACGCAGTGCTGACAAGGAAGGGCTCAGCACAGAGTCTCTCAGGTGCACAGGCAGATCTTCACACTGCTGCAGCGAACGAATTGTTTCCTGAAAAAGCCCCCTCCCCTTTTGCTCCTCTTTTAATCCCTATGGGAGGGGCCATTCCCCATCCACCTGTGGCTTTACTCCCACATTGACCCTTGTTCCTTAGCTGTTCCCTTCTCCTGGCAGCTCTGCGCTTGCGCACACTGGGAACAGGCTCCAGCTGTTCTTCTACCTCACTGATGTCCGACTCCAAAGGTAGCTGAGAACTGTCAGACAGCACTGGCCTCATCTCTGCTTCTGACACAGAGCTCTCATCTGAGCCTTCCTCAGCCTCCAGGACTGGCCCATGTTCCACCCCAACCTCCTCACTCTCCGACTCTGTTGCCAGCTCCGTTAGCCACCAGCGGGCCACAACAGCAAAAGGGGGATCACGTGACCCCAAGGACGCAACAGTCGTAAATATGAGCCCGGTGCCAGAGTTGGAATGTTGATCACATAGGGATGCTGCAACAGTGGTAAGTGTGAAAAATGGTTACAAGTCACTTTTTCAGTGCCGTTGTAACTTTAAATGGTCACTAAGAGAACTGCTGTAAGTCAAGGACTACTTTAACTAATAGTAGTCAACCACTGTTTTCAGGCAGGCTGAAATATCTTCAGAATGAAACATATAAAATGCTCTAATTGCCTACCAATTATAACATTTGGAAGCCTTTAAAGATGATACCTACCTGGCATTTTTGTTCTTCCTTTCTCCCATTCTTGTCACTCCAAACGTCCACAGAGAGACAAGGTAGACACAAACACAAGAACACAACACATGTGTTCCTTTCCCCTTCTGGTTCCCCCTCCCCAAGCCTTCGAGTTCTGTCTCCATAGCAACATAAGTCCAAGCTGCTCGATTTTAGTTGATTTTGGATCATGGTTTATTTTTTTCCCCTCCAAAGTACAAAGAGCAAACAGGACTCAGATGCATTGGGCTTTGCAGGTCTCATTAAGCAAAGTTTAAGTAATCTAAAAAACATTTTTGCTTCCATTTTTTGGATCATTGCTACCACCCCTTAACAGATTAACAGAGTTGGAAGGGACCTCGTAGGTCATCCAGTCCAACTCCCCGCCCAAGCAGCACACCCTACACCATTTCTGACAGGTGGCAGTCCAGTCTCTTCTTGAAAGTCTCTTCCAGTGATGAAGCTCCCACAACTTCTGAAGGCAACTTCTGTTCCTTTGGTTGATTGTTCTCACTGTCAGAAAATTTCTCCTTATTTCTAGGTTGAATCTCACTTGGTTTTCATCCATTGTTCCTTGTCTGGCCTACAGGCACTTTAGAAAATAGCTTGACCCCTTCCTCCTCTCTGTGGTAGCCCCTCAAATCTTGGAAGACCGCTATCCTGTATCCTCTGGTCCTTCTCTTCTCTTAGACTAGCCAGGCCCAGTTCCTGCAACCGTTCATTGTATGTTATAGTCTCCTTATATTATTATTATTACTACATTTCTCCCAGAAAAGATGATGATAAACAGCCCTAGGTTGATAATCGTCCCAGGTGAATTAGACCCTACTGGATTCAAAATTCGAGAGCTGAGTTTTTGATTTAAGACAAATCTGGGAGTAAACCGTTTCTAGTAGCACTTACCCACAAGCAAGAACTGGTGGTACTATAAAATAGAAAAAAAGTAATAAAAAAAATGTTGAAGTTAAAATGCTCTGGGACTTTAGACTTCAAACAGACAAGCGTAATATAGAGACATAACACCCTGGACTTAACAACTGTCGATAAGAAAGACAAAAAAGTCTGCATGGTGGAAGTGGTAGTAGCTGGAAACAGTAGAATAGAAGGGAAAGAACTGGAGAAGATCACAAAATACAAAAAAACAGAAAATAACAAGAGTTGGAAGCAGAAGTGAGATTTAGCAGGTTCTGACCAGTTCTGGAGAAACGGTAGCGGAAGTTTTGAGTAGTTCGGAGAACAGGCAAATACCACCTCTGACTGGAGATTCCTTTCCCCTGCCACGCCCACCAAGCCACGCCTACAGAACCAGTAGTAAAAAAATATGAATCCCACCACTGGTTGGAAGGGATCTTGGAGGTCATCTAGTCCAACCTCCTGCTCAGCCCGGAAACCCTATACCATTTGAGACAAATGGTTGTCCAATCTCTTCTCAAAAACTTCCAGGGATGGAGCGAGCATTCACAACTTCTGAAGGCAAGCCCTTCCACAGTGATTGTTCTCACTGTGAAGGAATTTCTCCTTAATTCTTGGTTGCTTCTCTCCTTGGTTAGTTTCCACCTGTTGCTTCTTGTCCCGCCTTGAGGTGCTTTGGAGAATAGATTGACCGCCTCTTCTTTGTGAGTCACTGTGAAATAAATTAAATTTAAAAATAAAAGAAGAGTGGGCTTTGATCATGCAGGCTTGGCTGCCACCTTTTTTTAACTCAACCCTTGCAAATCCTTCTAGATGGCAGCCATGATCAGCCACCTAGCTTCGCCTCCAGCATAGTGGATTGATTAGCAGAAAAAAAAAAAACACTTTAAGTTTGTCTATGGGCAGTGTGAGAATGAGGGAGACAATGCTACATTCCTATCAGTTGAGTCAGGATAACTTAAGCCTCTTTTAATCAGAACAGAGCTGTAAGGGACCTTGGAGGTCTTCTAGTCCAACCCCCTGCTTAAGCAGGAAACCCTATACCATTTCAGACAAATGGCTATCCAGTCTCTTCTTAAAAACTTCCGGTGATGAAGCACCTACAATTTCTGGAGTCGGGCAGTTCCACTGGTTAATTGTTCTCATTATTAGGAAGTTTCTCCTTAATTCCAGGTTGTTTCTCTCCTTGATTAGTTTCCACCCATTGTTTCTTGTCCTGCTCTCTGGTGCTTTGGAAAATAAATTGACCATGGTGGGATTCAATTTTTTTTACTACCAGTTCTGTGGGTGTGGCTTAGTGGGCATGGTGTAGCTTGATGGGTGTGACAGGGGAAGGATACTGCAAAATCCCCATTCCCTCCCCACCTCACTAACCTGCTTTCCAGCTCCGTTCTCCTGTGCAGGGCAACCAAAGAAGACCCAGCTGATCAGTTGGGAGTCGGGAGGCAGAGAAGGGATGGAGGCAGGGCCAGTCAGAAGTGGTATTTGCTGGTTCTCCAAACTACTCAAAATTTCTGCTACCAGTTCTCCAGAACTGGTCAGAATCTGCTGATTACCCACCTCTGAAATTGACTCCCTCTTCTTTGTGGCAGCCCCTCAAATACTGGAATACTGCTGTCATGTCACCCCCCTAGTCCTTCTTTTCTCTTCATTCACTTAACAACTATCTCACTTAGCAACAGAAATATTGGGCTGAATTTTGATCATTAAGTCGAGGACTAGCTGTACTAGCTTTGCATTTTGGGGGCAACTAACACACGTCCCTTCTCTTCTCTCTTCCTCCACTTTTCTGTCTCGCTTATTGGCATATTCATGCTGATTTCTTGGCAACATTCAGTGTTACTCTATTTCTCTTTGTTCCACATCTTGAAATGTATTCTCTCAGATGTCAGAATTCAATCAAAAGTGGCTTCAAGTGTGAGAAGGGAGGGGAGAGAAAGATGGAAATAGCGTGCGGGCTAATTTGAATAATAATCAAATCCTTAATGTGAATGATAATGAAAACGCTATTTAGTTTCTGATTTAATTTCTGAAATTTTTGAATACATATTACTGTTTTAATTGTCTTCCCGGGAAGAAAGGCAATTTATTAAGGTTTTTGCACCCAAATCTTATGCTGTGGAGGAGGAGAGAGAATGAGAGAGAGAGGGGGAGAGAGAGAGAGAGGGAAGGAAGGAGGGAGAGAGAGAGAGATCGTGGAACAAATAAATGAAATTTGGTTTTCTGTTTTGTGGTAATCTTAATTGGTTTAATGCCACTGACTTTCAAAGAAAGTCTAGAATTTTGTAAGGCAGCGATGATGGGGTTTTTTCACTCCATATTTCAATTCTAACAACAATAATAACTATTGCCCCTTTTTCCTTATAATCTGCCCATATCAAATCTTTTAGGTTACACATTTCATTTTAATGTGAATTTTTATACGAAGCTGTTTTGAATCTCACCCTTTTTCTAGCTATCACTTGTTCTTGTTTATCAGAATGCTTAGTCTCCTTCTTTATAATCAAGGAATAAGGAGAATAAAATTCTTCCTTCCTTCCTTCCTCCCTCCCTCCTCCGTCCCTCCTTATTTTTTCCTTCCTTCCTCCCTCCCTCTCTCCCTCCCTCCTTCCTTCCTCCCTCCCTTATATTTTCCTTCCTTTCCTCCCTCCCTCTCTCCCTCCTTTCTTCCTCCTTCCCTTATTTTTTCCTTCCTTCCTTCCTTCCTTCCTTCCTTCCTTCCTTCCTTCCTTCCTTCCTTCCTTCCTTCCTTCCTTCCTTCCTTGTTTGACCTTGTAGAAATTCAACTGGTGAAAAGCTTAGGATTACACATACACTCAAACAAACAACTCAGCCACAACCAGACCCACAAGTTTAAGATAAAATCCACTTTAAACAATATGAAAATCTGATTTAGGATGCTGTGGGACAACTGTTCTTTCCTTTTTTTTCCAGAACAATAACAAATAAATGAATTAAAAACAGGAAAGAAAGAACTTGTTCAATACACTTAAAACTTGCAGCGAACAGGAATATAATCATCCCGATTTTTTCAGCGCAGGGTCATTTCACAAAAATATATTAGATGTGTTCATTCTCAGAGGTGTATACTTGTATATAAGTGCGCACATCTAGTTTTCAAATTATACTACAGCTAATGACAGCCCTCTGCAATCTTGGCTGATCTAAAAATAATTAGCCGGTCTTCATGCCAGGCAGAGCAATAAATCTCCACTTTGCTCCTTATTCAAGAACTTGCTTACAGCAGAAGCTCACAGACCTAGAATGACAGGGTTAGCTGTTTATTGCAAAAAGAGTGATGTATATGGGGAGCCTGTGTTCCCATAGCAGAACCTGGTGCACCGTAATAAAAGCTTTAGAGTTTCAATTCCAGAACTTTTTCTTCTGACTTTGGGGAGTCAATGAACATTTGATAGTTCTCTTTCTGGCCTGGAGATTGGAAGAGACCAGATTGGATCACTTTTAGATTAACAGAGTTGGAAGGGATCCTGTAGGTCATCTAGTCCAACCCGCTGCCCAAGCAGGAGACTCCCCAAACTAATACCGAGCCAGTTTGGTCCAGTAATTAATGTACCCAGACTAAAAACCAGGAGACTCTGAGTTCTAGTCCTGGTTTAGGCATAAAAGCCAGCTGAATGACTTTGGACCCATCACCAAGTGAAGGGAAGTTCTAGTCCCACCTTAGCTTAGAGCCCACTGCAACTACATAGCCAAAAAGGCATTAAGAGTTGTTAACCTAATTTACGTAGCTTTTTCTCTGGTAATATCACACTACTAACCAGAGCATACAAAACATTTGCTAGACCAATACTCGAATACAGTTCATCAGTCTGGAACCCACACTACGTATCTGATATTAGCACAATTGAGAAAGTCCAGAAATATTTCACAAGAAGAGTTCTCCACTCCTCTACTCGTTGTAGAATACCTTATGCCACCAGACTTGAAATTCTAGAACTAGAAAACCTTGAACTACGCCGTCTTCGGTCTGATTTAAGCATGGTATATAAAATCATACATTGCAATGTCCTACCTGTCAATGAATACTTCAGCTTCAACCATAACAACACAAGAGCACACAATAGATACAAACTCAATGTTAACCGCACCAAACTTGATTGCAGGAAATATGACTTCAGCAATAGAGTGGTCAATGTCTGGAATACTCTACCCGACTCTGTAGTTTCTTCCCCAAACCCCAAAAACTTTAACCTTAGACTGTCTACTATTGACCTCACCCCTTTCCTAAGAGGTCTGTAGGGGGCGTGCATAAGCGCACCAACGTGCCTACCGTCCCTGTCCTATTGTTTCTCTTATTCTTCTTTTATTTTTCTTATATGTACCCATTTCATGTATTCACAACTATGTATACACTTATACTTATCTTGTAAACAATTGGCAAATCAAATAAATAAATAAAATAAAAAATAAATAAATAAATAAAAAAATAAATAAAAAATAAATAGAAAGCCAGCTGGGTAACTTTAAGCCAATTACCAAGAGACAGTGAGTTCTAGACCCACCTTAGCCCTAAAAACCCAACTGGGTGACTTTGGGCCAATCCCTAGGAGTCTGTAAGTTCTAGACCCACCTTAGTCATGAAAGTCGGCTAGGTGACCTTGGCCCAATCACTAGGAGACTGAGTTCTAGCCCCATCTTAGTCATGAAAGTTGGATAGATGACCTTGGCCCAATCACTAGAAGACTGTGAGTTCTAGTCCCTCCTTAGGCCTGACAGCCAGCTGGGTGACTTTGAATGAATCACCAGGAGATCGTGAGTTCTAGACCCAGCTTAGTCCTAAAACCCAACTGGGTGACTTTGGGCCAATCCCTAGGAGACTGTGGGTTCTAGTCCCGCCTTAGGCATGAAAGCCAGCTGGGTGACTTTAGGCCAATCATCAGGAGACCGTGAGTTCTAGTCCTTTCTTAGGCATGAAACCCAACTGAGTGACTTTGAACGGATCATCAGGAGACCATGAGTTCTAGTCCCACTTTAAGCCTGAAAGATGCCTGGATGACTTAGGGCCAGTCACTGTTTTTCAGCCCAACTCACCTTGACGGAGTTGTTATTGTGAGGAAAAAAATAGCAGAAGAAAAGAATATTAGGTATATCTTTATTATAAAAATAATAGGTAAATCGATAAATCAAAAGTCTATCTGGTTTGGGAACAACTGCTTCTTCTTTTCTCATCTTCATTTCTCAGGGAAGCTAAGCAGAGTCACAGCTAATTAATACACATTGAAAGAACTCCAGAAAACCTTGAGGTGGTTGGCTCGATTGAGAAGTCGTTACAAACAAACACACAAACCAAGGAACAGAACCAGGCCATGGCAAGTGACATTCCTATGGTTGCCAAGACAATAACATGGCTTGTTTCCCCCGAGGTCACCAGCATCCAAGTTTAAGTCCAGGGAATCTGGACATGTCCAGTGCAATGAGATTTTGGGCAAAAGGGTAACAGCTGTTACAGGAAGATGGAGAGCTTTAGTCCCAGTCAAATCAGAGACGGGTTGTGGATTTGTTGAAGTAAACATAAGCAATCCTGCTCAAATATGGCCTTTGCCCAAAGAATAATGATCTTGAAGGGCGTGTTGGGATCTCTCACCCACAAAAGGGGCCTTTTTCCTTCCTTCAAAAAGGCCGCCAATGAAACAAAGACAAATCAAGGATGTTCTAGCAAATAATCAGCTCTTTTCCAGTCCTCTGGTAGTTCCCCGGTGCTCCAGGATTTTTTGAAAGATATGGTACAGTGGTTCTGAAATAATGGGAATAAGACAAGAGGAAATGCATCAGAAGCGCAGGTACAGTATAGGCAGGGGTGGACTTCAAATTTTTTATTTTATTTTATTTTTATTTATTTATTTATTTTGATTTGTCAATCGCTTACAAGATAATAGGTATAAGTATATACATAGTTATGAATACATGAAATGCGTACATATCAGAAAAATAAAAGAAACAATAGGACAGGGACGGTAGGCACGTTGGTGCGCTTATGCACGCCCCCTACAGACCTCTTAGGAAAGGGGTGAGGTCAATAGGAGACAGTCTAAGGTTAAAGTTTTTGGGGTTTGGGGAAGAAACCACAGAGTCAGGTAATTCCAGACATTGACCACTCTGTTGTTGAAGTTGTATTTCCTGCAATCAAGTTTGGTGTGGTTAACCTTGAGTTTGTATCTATTGTTTGCTCTTGTGTTGTTATGGTTGAAGCTGAAGTATTCATTGACAGGTAAGTCATTGCAATGTATGATTTAGATCAGACTGAAGGCGGCGTAATTCAAGGTTTTCTAGGTCTAGAATTTCAAGTCTGGTGGCATAAGGTATTCTACAACGAGTAGAGGAACGGAGAACTCTTCTTGTTTTTGTTTTTGTTAGCAAGGTGCTCTCTGCCCTAATGACTGGCTGGGTGGGTGTGGCTGGTGGTCATGTGACTGGGTGGGTGTGGCATACTCATCGCTTCTTTGCCCTTAATTACCTAAAAAAAAGGATATATACCAAAAAGTTGTTTATTTAATACTTAAATAAAAGACTGGGTGAAACCAGGCATAATAGCAGTCCACTGTGAGAGGGATCTTGGAAGTCTTAGTGGAGTTTCTGGTCAGTTACGTGATTCTTATTATTTGGGAATTAATCCCTTTGGAGGCTAGTGGCTATATTATCTGGTTTTCTCAATGGCTCTCCCTCGCAAGCTCTGAGTGGATTGTTTATCTAGCTTGCCACACTTTTACAAGGTGTGAAATGCTCTTGGCTGAAAACCCAGAAGTTCAATTAAGCTTATTAAGAGCTTTCCCTTGCTGCTTGTCTTTCTGAGGCTATTGGGGGCTCTCCTGAGCCCCTGCGAGCTCCCAGCAGCCCACCCTTGAGTATACGTCAGTGGTCTCCAACCTTTCCAGCTTTGCATACTGGTGGGGAGGGGGAGAGGAAGTGGTTCCACTGTGAGTGGCAGGTGCACTTGCGCAGACAAGTCCATTTGAGTGAGCGATGGGCACGCAGGCAAGTGCCAGCCACTCCTGCAAACGGAGCTGCGCATACACACTCACCTGCCACTTGTGTGGCCCGGTTCTGAATGGGCCATGGCCCGTGGAGGTTGGGGAACCCGATATAGGTGGTACCTGGTTCAATACTAGTAACTGCCTGAGGCATCTTGGAGTCTTAGCTGGACTGGAAGACCTCCAAGGCGCCTTCCAACTTTGTTATTCTGTAAACAGGATCCAAAAAAAAAAAAAAAAAGAGATTTGATATGTGTGGTAGAGGTGCAACATGGTTTAGTTTTGGAGAGTTTGAAGTGACAAATGATGAATGACAACATCATTTTGCAAACACAACACTTCATGCATGTGGGTCAGCCTCAAGATGCAAAGTCAGGGCAGCATTTGCATGATTCTAACACTGTTATCCTTTACGGTTATTTGTGATCTTGTCTGAAATGGCTTAAATGTCAGCGTTCCAGTGAATCTCCCCATTTCCATTCAGCACTCAAAAACAAAGTTCATCCAAGTAAGAATTTATTAAAGAAGTCATGTTGGCACATCTGGGAAAACCTGAAACGGAGAGTTCCGGGTTTTCCCTTCCCAATTGAAAATTCAAAACCCATCCTCTGCAACCACCAGTCCATCACATGGCCCAATCAAATCTTCGTTCCAACTGGAGACATTCCTCCAGCCACTCCTCTCCAGGTGCAGGGCAACATGTCCTTGACTCTCTGAGAAAGAATGTTGATCTTCCACCTCTCTATGAAATCCCCTTTCCCATTTTCCTAGGCACTAAATGTGGCAGCCTCAAAGCTTCCAAGTAAGACATGGCTTCCAAGGCTGACAATAGGATCTTCTACTTGAGCAGGGGGTGGGATAGCAGACCTTCCAAGGTCCCTTCCAACGCTGTTATTCGATGTTCTATAGGACATTCCCACAATTCTCTTATTTATTCTTTGCTATTCAATAGTTATTTTTTCCTAAAAGAAAAAAAAATGGAAGAGTTGCATAATATCCAAATGTTTAGTAGTCTGTATAACTTGGCTTTTAAAAATCCTCACATAACCCCAGATCCATCTCTCTCTCTCTCTCTCTCTCTCTCTCTCTCTCTCTCATTCTCTCTCTTTTCTCTCTCTCTTGTTTCTTCTCTTTCTCCCTCCCTCTCTCCCTCTCTCCTCTCTCTCTTTCTTTCTCCTTTTCCGTTTCTCTTTCTTTCTTGTTCCCTCTCCCTCCCTCCCCCCCTCTCTCTCACTCTCTCTCTCTCTCTCTGACACACACACACACACACACACACAGAGAGGCAGAGAGAGAGAGAGAGAGAAAGAGAAAGAGAGAGAGGCCTAGAATTAAGGAAGACAATAACCTTGCCTGCACCATTAATTGCTGGATATACCTTTTGCTATCATCTTCCTTGTTAGTCTTCTTTTCGAGTTAAATAATCAATCATCACCTATTTAATCTCTCGTTGATGGAAACAACCTCATGTCAGTAATCATTTCTCAGTGCCCTTCACAGGACCTTTTTCTATTCCTGAGGCTGATATTTTTGAAGATGAAGTGATCCAAGCTGAATGCCTCATTCAAGGTGCGTGAATCAGATTGATTGGCATAATGAGCTAGTATTTTAAACCTGTTCCTTCCTTCAGCCTAAATAGCATTTCGTTCAAGACGGCTATATATTCGGCTTTCCCCAACAAGACCCTGCAGGAAATGTGTTCTTGGGATACAGATACAGATAATCAGAGTTGGAAGGGACCTTGTAGGTCATCTAGTCCAACCCCCCCGCCCAAGCGAGAGACCCTACATCATTTCTGACAAATGGCAGTCCAATCTCTTCTTGAAAGTCTCAAACAATGCTTCCTTCCTAGAAGAAAACTTTGCTGAACATGGCAGAAACATTAAGAAATAGAAGAAATAGAACGACAGAGTTGAAAGGGGCCTTGGAGGTCTTCGAGTCCAACACCTGCTTAGGCAGGAAACCCTACACCACTTCAGACAACTGGTTATCCAATCTCTTCTTTAAAACTTCCAGTGTTGGAGCATTCACAACTTCTGGTGGCAAGTTGTTCTACTGATTAATTGTTCTCACTGTCAAGAAATTTCTCCTGAGTTCTGGGTTGCTTCTCTCCTTGATTAGTTTCCATCCATTACTTCTTGTCTTGCCTTCTGGTGCTTTGTACCGCTCTACTTTGTGGCAGCCCCTCACAAATACTGGTTGGATTTACTTACTTAGGATTCTTCTTTCAAATTTTGCTAACGAAGATGATAATGTGGTTTTTTTTTTCCTAATAAATGTCTTGTATGTCAAAGGTTAAAACTTCTGGAGGCACGTCATTCCACTGATTAATTGTTCTCCCTGTGAGGAAATTTCTCCTTAGTTTAGGTTGTTTCTCTCCTTGACTAGTTTCCATCCGTTGCTCCTAATGTACTATCGTTTCATCACCAAAGCAGCTCCTTGTTTCCCTTTCATTTAAAGTAATCGTAGCAATTAAAAAATAAATATGTTGGCCAGAAGCTGATTTCCAGCCATGACATTTTAATACAACTGCCCAGGTAAAATTAATATTGGTATGTCATTAATATTCAAACAAGGCATCTCGGCCGATGCTTGGGGTTACCGTATGAAAGATTTCACATGGATTTCTTTTTTGCCGACTACAGCTCCGGAGCCCAATGAGCTCTTTTGGGCCATAACTTATGCTGCTTCATCTCTCCCTAAATGTCTTTTTAGGGGTGGTTTTGATTTATGGGCGAAGCCCTGCACAAAATAATGAGGCCCCTAAAGAAAGCCAGAAACTTTCTTTGAAATAGCCAGGGAGGGGTGCCATCCGCTGCTTTAGGAGCTCTTGTAAAAAGAGCTATTTATTCATTAGTCGTGGACGTAAAACTTCATCATTAGAGAGTTCAGCCAACCTCAGAAGTCCCTCCAGGATGAAAAGCCTCAAGGAGATGGGATTTCTTGTCATTTGAAGATAGTTGCTTTTCTCTCTCTCCCCCACACAAAATTCTATAACCCCAGATCCATTTCTCTCTCTTCTCTCTCTTGTTCCTTCTCTCTCTCTCTTTCTCTCTCTTTCTTTCTCTTTCTCTCTTCTTTCTTTTTTCTCTTTTTTTTCTCCCTCTTTCTTGTCCATTTCTCTTCCTTTCTTGTTCTTTCTTTTCTTTTTCTCCCTTTCTCTTCCTTTCCTTGTCTCTTTCTTTTCTCTCTCTCTCTTTCCCTTTCCCCTTTCTTTTCTCTCCCTCCGTTCTCTTTCACTTCTTTCTCTCCTTCTCTTTCTATTTCTCTTTATTTCCTTTCTCCCTTTCCATTTCTCTTTCTCTTTCTCTCTCTTTTCTCTTTCTCCTTCTCTCCCTCTTAATCTGCTCTCTTTCTCTCCTCCGTTCTCTTTCACTTTTTCTCTCTCTCATTCTCTCTCTTTCTATTTCTCTCTTTATTTCTCTTAATGCTCCCTTCTCCTCCTTTCTCTTTCACTTTTTCTCTCTCTCTCATTCTCTCTCTTTCTCTTTCTCTCTTTATTTCTCTTTTTTGTTCTCTCTCTCTCTTTCTCTCCTCCGTTCTCTTTCACTTTCTCTCTCTCTCTCTCTCTCTTTCTCTCCCCCCCTCCATCTTTAAACCTTGTTGTCCCCATTAGACTGGCATGAAGACAGATTTAGCCTCCCAGACCAGAACAGCCTGTCAATAAATAGTGAACTCAGTTCACAAATGGGGAAAAATGCTCCTATTTAACCACCAAACCTTATTGTGGGTGCTCCGTCACTAGAGGTTTTAAAGAAAAGACTGGACAGCCATTTGTCCAGAATGGTACAGGGTTTCCTGCTTGAGCAGGGGGTTGGGCTAGAAGACCTCCAAGGTCCCTTCCAACTCTTGTTAATTCTGTATTCTTCCACCAAACACATTTGGTTCAGACAGATGGTTCGCTTTGAGAAGACTTTGAAACCCAAATAAGAGATTGGATTCAAAAAATTAAAAGTAAAGTATTATTTGGTTTTGATTTTTAAAGCAGGCTCGACAAAATGAGAGGAAGGGGGGGGGCAGAAATGTCTAGCAATCTTTGGAAGATCTCGAGATAAGGATGCACAATCGAAGGCACAAACTCAACACAGCGTTCCTCAGAAACCAAACTAAGATGGCTCCCTCCCAACCCGTTGCTAAGCAACATCCATATAGAGGCCTAACGAGGTCTGCACTTAGGGTGACTTCTACTTTGGCGGCATTAAGACTCTAAAGACTAATTATTATTATTTTTTTCCCTTTCCATTGGAATCCTCCTCTGGATCGGTAGGGGTCTAGAGGTCATCTAGTCCGACCCCCTTCAATCGCTCAGAACTGAGATTGCAATCCTACTGATGCTTCCAGAAAACGCAAACACGGGACGTTAATAAGGTTTGTTTGTGAGGGGAGAATAGAAGAATATTAGAGGAAATGGAAGATTTAGATTCGGATTGATTCCGAATTAGGAATTAGTTCTGGGGAAGAAAGGAAGTCACTCAGCAAAATGTTTATGCTGGGCCAAGGCCACAACTGAGCCCAAAATTTCTGTTGTTAAGTGAGATATTTGCTAAGTGAGTTTTGCCTCATTTTAGCAACCTTTCTTGCCACCATTGTTAAGTGAAACACAGCAGTTGTTAAGTTAGTAACTCGATTGTTAAGTGAATCTGGCTTCCCCCATTGACTTTGCTTGTCAGAGGAGCTAAATGAAGTCAACATATGTCATGCCCCTGGTGGAGACTGACTCTGAGGGAAAGGAGGAACAACCGACAGGGAGTGGAGGTGTGGCTCCGGAGGTCGTGGAGGAGCCTGGGGAAGGCCAGAGGCCGTCTGGGCAGTCAGAGGAAGAACCAGGCCCATCCCTCTTCATCCTAGGACATGCAGGGAGGAATGGAGAAGGAAACAACTTGGCTTACGAGAGAGGAAGTGGCCATGATCCCCCTCATTGGTGGCAGCTGAGGAGAATAGTATATAAGAGACACGGTTAAAACACAGCGTTGCCAGAAGCAAAGCATGTTTTATTTGGGGCTGAAGTTATCTTGGTTGGAGGCCTTCCAGCAGACTGCCTTGTTATCTCCTTGAAGTTGGTAATTACTTATCCTGGCCCGTTGTGGAATTTCCTTCATTGTAGTTTGTTTTAGTTTTTTTATTTCACCTCTATCTGTTCATTACGTTCGGATTGTATTGCTTTCTTTTGAAGACTATTTTTGCATAAGTTTTATCTCCAACTGAGAATTATTGAACAGTGGGGCCAAGTTGGAGGCATTAAAGGACATTTATTTACGTTTTGGATTTTGTTACGTTTATGTTACACTCCGGGTCATTACAATATATTTAATTTCACAGCTACTAAGATTGTTGGTTGAGCAGGTACAAAAATAGCCAGGGAAATGATTGAAGCCTGGGAAAAGGGCCCCTTGTCAGTCAACAGGAGTGCTGCAAATGGAAATTTTGGGCTCCATTGTCGTCGTACACCGAGGATTACCTGTAACGTAAAAACCATATTAAAACTATTCAAACAAAATGCCTAACAACAAATACAGATTGTTCTCAACTTACAACCATTCATTTAGTGAACGTTTAGTGAAGTGACTTAGGAAAATTTTTCACAGTTACGACATTTGCAGAATCCTCACAATCATCTAATCAATAGTCAGATGCTTGGCAACCGGTTCATACTTACGACCGCTGCTGTGTTTCACGGGTCATGTGATCCCCTTTTGCAACCTTCTTATAAGCAAAGTCAACGGGGGAAGCCAGATTCGCTTAACAACCATGTTACTTAGCTTAACAGCTGCAGTGATTCGCTTAACAACGGTGGCAAGAAAGGTCGTAAAATGGCCCAAAAGTCCCTTAACAAATTAACCACAGCAATTTTGGGCTCAATTGTGTTTGTAATTTGAGGGGTACCTCTGTGTGTGTGTGTGTTTGTGTGTGTATGATTTTTCGAAATGACCATCAGAGCATTAGTATTTCGTATGTTATTATTAACACGCTCTGATGCTAAGGAGTTCTACTCCCCCTCCCCACCTGAAATGAAATCTGTTCCAAATGCAAAACACAAGCAGAGGAGTTTCAGTTTTAGTTTTAGTTTCACAGCAGCAAGCAGCTTTAGTACAGAACAGTTGAGCTAAGCCACGCCCAGGCTCCTTGCTGTCTCCTTCTTGCTCACACAGCAAATACTGTTTCAGTCTCCAAACAGCCATCAACTCTCTCACACACTGACAGGATGCTAGCCAGATGAATACCAATGAATGCTGGTAGGCAGAGGCATAATTCCCCCCCCCCTTATTTTCATCCCAAAAAAACTAACCCTGATCTCTCTCTCTCTCTCTCTCTCTCTCTCTCTCACACACACACACACGTATGTATATATGTATAACCGCCCATTTCCCATGGAAAGGGGCTCTCCCATACATATACAATATCAAACACACACACACAATCTTTCTCTGTACATGCACACACACAAACACAAACACGTAAACAGATCTGTTGTGAATGAGATTTGATTGCACCTTTGATGACATTTGAAGTTCTAGTCTGAGCTTAGATATGAATGTCAATATTACATAATATTTCTTTAGTATGTGAAAAAATGCATTCTTTATCTCTCCTCTTTTCAGCGTGCACATGTGCTAAATTGATTTCTCCCCCCCCTCTCCCACTCACACACCCTCAGCTTTGTGGAATGGCGCAAATGGTTGTCAGGTCAGGAACTGTTGCGTCTTTGATCATCCTGAGGGTACTTTAGAAAATAAGATTTTTAAAGCCATTGATTTCTTCTTATTATTTTTTTAAACAAGCCAGATTGGTGTTTCTTTTATTCTATTTTTAATAAGCTACGCTCGTGGCACGAGAGTTTGCCAGTCAGGAGCATCAGAATAATGTGCCAGCAATTTTATATTTATTTAAAGGCTGGCTTGTCCCTGTTGATGTGTGAGTCTGTGCAGCCAATTAAAAGCAAAACCATGGGAGGGTGGGTAGAGAGTAACCTTAAATCACAGCCTTGCACCGGCACAGCAAGTCTGACTTCTATTGCTGCTAACTTAATGTGGCTTGGGATGATGGGTAGGAAGAGCCAATGTAAAAAAGTACAAGGAGTTGTTCAAACCCATTTCCAAGAAAACAAACAATAATCAAAGGGAACAGAAACCTTTTAATGAGTCTTACAAATCCCCAGTTAAAAGGCTGCTGCAAACTAATTAACTTTGATAAGCACAAACCTCGCCAAAACTTTGCGAAACTGCCAAGAATCACACATAAGAAATATTTCACAACACAAGAGTCTTCAAACACCAACTTCAGATACTGTAATGTCCATGAGGCTGAGTTTCAAAACGTCTTCGCTTCCTGCAAAGAACGTTCTCTTCACAGCTGGCATTTATCTTCTTGAAGGAGGGGCCATTACCTTGCAGCTTTACTCCTGAGTCACCCGTGCTGTTGCAGCTGCTCTTTCCTGTGAGCAATCCTCCGTGCACGTGCACTTGGCACAGGCTCCTCGAAAACCTCCTCATCGCTGCTGCCAGCCCCCACAATCTCTGAAGACAGCAGTCCACTCCCTAAGGGTGTTGGCCCCTCATCTGAGTCCTCGCTCTCCTCAGCCATCCGCATCTGCTGCTAGCTAACCACAACACTAGTCCTTGACTTACAACAGTTCATTTATTGACCGTTCCAAGTTCCAAATTGCACTGAAAAAATGTGACATGACCATTTTTCACACTTATGATTGTTGTAGTATCCCCCGGGGTCACATGATTTAGATTCGGGTGCTTGACAACTGCTTCGTATTTATGACGGTTGCAGTGTCCTGGAGTCATGTGATTCATCTTTTGTGACCTAGGTAGAAGCAATGGGGAATCCAGATTCACTTAACAACCATGTTACTAATTAACTGCTGTGATTCGCTTAACAAACGTGGCGAGAAAAGTTGTAAGACAGAGCAAAACTCACTTAACTATTGTCTCACTTAGTAACATAAATTTGGGACTCAATTGTGGTCGTAAGTCAAGGACTGCCTGAATATTGTTGCATTTAATCCGACTGCCACATTAATGACTCTCTGTCCCATGAAGGAAAGTTTTTGTTTTCACCATCGCTGAGATCTAAATGATATATTAACTCACAGAAACCAAAAGACGGAAATAGCCACGAGACCATCTGCTCCAGCCTACACTCAGCACAGAAATTCAAATTAAAACATCTTTGGCAAACCCGGGTCTTGATTTGTGAAATATATGCAACATTCCTTACATGTCTTCTCCTAAGCTGTTCCGTTTTTTTTCTCCATCCTTCTTAAATGATGCTCTCCGGATCTTCACACAGACCCGAAAGAAAGTGAAAAATATTGTGACTTCTTGTGATTTGGAAACAACACTTAATTAAAAGAGGGAGCAAGATGGCTGACCAGTTAAAGAAGCTGGAAAGCTGACAGGACGGGTTTGAGACCCGAGCTCCGCGTGATGGGTTGAGTCCCGTTCTTGCTCCAGCTCCTGTTCACCTAGCAGTTTGAAAGCATGCAAATGTGAGTAGATAAATAGGTACCATTTTGGTGGGAAGGTAACAGCATAAATCTCATGAGAAATTTAATGTTCCTTCCTCTTCCTCCTCCTCCTCCTCTTCTTCTTTTTTCTCATCTTCCTCCTTCTCCTCCTTTTCCTTCTCCTTTTCCTTCTCCTCCTTTTTCCTAGAGTATTCCCGCAGGTGCAAGATACACTTTTTGGATCATTGAGCACCACTTTGCATGGTCAGCTGCATCTCCAGGGCACAGGCCCGTGTCTTGCATATCTTTGTGGATGGTGTCTTTCCATCTTTGTTTTGGATGCCCATGAGGTTGCCGGCCATTGACTTCTAGTTGATAGGCAGTCTTGGTCACGGTGGAAGGTTCTGCTTTCTGGACATGTCCATAACCAGCAGAGTCGGCCTTCTCTTATCTTCCCTATAATTGATGCCACACCAAAATGTTGTCGAATGGTGTCATTTGTGATGTGGTCAAGAAGGAAGAGGCCCGATATCCAACAGAGCATTCGCATTTCCATGGTATGGAGATACCTTTCGGTCCCTGTTCCTGCCCAGCAACAGGGAAGATGGTTGTCTTGTAAATCTTAGATTTAAGACCGGTTGGCTTTCGTCTGTCACATAGCACACTGGTGAGTCCTTGCCAATGCATCCAGGCTGCATTCACCCCTTGCTCGCACCTCACCATTGATGTCGCCATTGCCTTAGAGGTGGGATCCCAGATACCAAAAAATGTCCACCTTCTTAAGGTTTTCTCTGCTGATTTGAAGCATTCCAGGGGTGGTGACAGTTTCTAAGTACTCAGATTTAATGTTCCACCTGTAACCTTATATAAAAGTAAACTCTCCGGGAAACCCCTCTGCTGTATCTTTGGCAACTGTGCAGAAATAGCTCATGATTTCTTTGTTCCTGGATGTATTTTATGTATTTATGACAGGGTGGGATTCTACCGGTTCAGACCAGTTCGGGCAAACCAATTGTTAAATTTGTTCAGAGTTTTGCAGCGTAAACTCAGCGCCAGAGAAGTAAACACAGATGGCTGAGGCTTCATTTAACTTCTTTATAAACATACAAAGTAAATTTTACAATACCAGTTGTAGATTTCTCCAACAGGGAGCAAATTCAAACAGAAGTAGGCATGTTACAGGTTCAGAGCAGAACAGCAACTCAGGAGCTCAGAAACAGACATCAGTTTCACTTTAGTTCAGCAGGCAAGCAAGATACACAGCAGAGGAGAGAAGCAGTTTCATATTCAATAGACAGACTCAGAGCTCAACATAGCTTCAGAGCTGCAGAACTTAATATAGAGCCCCTCCTAGGATACTTTTAGTTTCAGTTTCCAAACAGTCCTCATTGGCTGACTAAGTTGCTATGTGACAGCCTTCAAGATCTTCTACTATTGCTTTGCATCTTTTGGCTGCCATAAGTAACGGGGGGAGGAGGGGGTAAGTCTGGGAAGAGAGCTGGAGATGTTACATTCTAGTGTTGCGTAAATGAGGAGGAGGGGGAGTATAAATTCTTGCTTAGGTTTCTATTTCTCGCTTAGCTTTCTTTTCTCTGCGCAGCTGCAAACCTTTATCAAAATATGCCAAGGTCAACGGACAGAGGCCTCATCACCACCTGAAGAGGTCCACATGATCATATTCACAACTTTTAATTGGAAGAATCATTTGAACTATGGGGGGTGGGAACATTTCCATCACTTTGTATGTGTGATCTCTGCGTGCCTAATTTCTCAGGTTCAGAATTCTACTGTTGCTACCACTTCATTTTCAGTAAAAGATATCTTTTCTCTAATTAAGGAGTCTAAGTATTTCTTTCTTGAATTTTGAATGGAGCACCACCTGACATTATTCTGAATCTGAGAAATTAGGCGCGCAGATCACATATACAAAGTATACAAAGTATACAAAGTATATTCATTCACTGGCCTTGTTACCGTGCTCTATTCCAGTTCATGAATATACTCTGACAAAATTTTGCCGAACCCATATTTGAACCGACCGGCTGAACCACCACGGCCACGCCCACCCAGCAATTGGGCAGCGAACCTGTTGCTGGGATTTTTGAATCCCACCTAATTTATGACATGCTTACAGCTCTGAGATTTCTCAGTGGTCTCTTGTCCGGTGCTAACTAGGACTAACCTTGCTCATTTTTGGCAGTTCCCTTGCTCATTTGATTGCTACCTCTTGCACGAATCACACCGGAACAATCTGCAATATTGTTGTAGCTCATCAAGAAACTCTTACCTCATGCTATACAGCTGCCCACCAGAGGAAGTTATGAGTTTTGTCCCACCTTACAACCTTTTTTGCCATAGTTGTGAAGTGAATCCTAGATGTTGTTAAGTGAATCGCAGAGTGGTTGAACAAACCCGGCTTCCCCCATTGACTTTTGTGAGATTTTTGTCCCATTTTCGCACCTTTCTGGTCATCGTTAAGTTAATAACACCGTCATTAAGTGAGTTTGGCTTCCCCATTGACTTTGCTTGTCGCCAAAGGGCATCGCATGACTCTTGGACTTTGCAGCCATCATACATGTGAGTCAGTTGCCAAGACTCTGACTTTTGATCGCGTGACCGAGAAGAGGCTTCAATGGTCATTAAATTAAGAGCCTTAGAGTGCAGTACTGCAGGCTTCTTCCGCTGACTGCCGACTGCCTGCAATTTGGCAGATCAAATCTCACCAGGCTCAAGGTTGACTCAGCCTTCCGTCCTTCTGAGGTGGGTAAAATGAGGACCCAGATTGTTGGGGGCAAGAGGCTGACTCTGTAAACTGCTTAGAGAGGGCTGTAAAGCACTGTGAAGCGGTATGTAAATCTAAGTTGCTATTGCTATTGCTATTCCTTCCTTCCTTCCTCCCTCTTCCCAGTGGTTAGAATGCAGTATTGCAGGTTAATTCACTGTTCATTGCTAGCAGTTCGATTCTGATTGGCTCAAGGTTGACTCAGCCTTCCCTCTTTCTGAGGTGGGTAAAATGAGGACGCAGATGGTTGGGGTCAAGAGTCTGTAAACTCTGTAAACCACTTAGAGAGGGCTGTAAAAGCACTTTGAAGCGGTATATAAATCGAAGTGCTATTGCAATGATAGCTAGATAGCAAGGTAAATAAATAGATAAATAGGTAGAGTGAGCTGTGGTGGCACAGTGGTTAGAGTGCAGTATTGCAAGGCAAACTCTGCCCACTGCCAGCAGTTCGATCCTAACCTGCTCAAGGTTGACTCAACCTTCCGTCCTTCCAAGGTGGGCAAAATGAGGACCCAGATTGTTGGGGGCAAGAGGCTGACTCTGTAAACCACTTAGAGAGGGCTGTGAAGCACTGTGAAGCGGTATATAAATCTAAGTTGCTATTGCTATTCCTTCCTTCCTTCCTTCCTTCCTTCCTTCCTTCCTTCCTTCCTTCCTTCCTTCCTTCCTTCCTTCCTTCCTTCCTTCCTTCTTTCCTTCCTTCCTTCCTTCCTTCCTTCCTTCCTTCCTCTTCCCATTGGTTAGAATGCAGTATTGCAGGTTAATTCACTGCTCACTGCCAGCAGTTCAATTCTGATTGGCTCAAGGTTGACTCAGCCTTCCATCCTTCTGAGGTGGGTAAAATGAGGAGCCAGATCGTTGGGGGCAAGAGGCTGACTCTGTAAATAGCTTAGAGAAGGCTGTAAAGCACTGTGAAGTGGTATATAAGCCTAAGTGTTATTGCTAAGTGTGAAAAACAGTCGTAAGTCACTTTTTTCAGTGCCGTTGTAACTTTGAACGGTCACTAAACAAATGGTTGTAAGTCAAGGACCACCTTGAGATATTATCTGCAAAAATAGTGTGCCTTCCCTCCAACTCTTTATCCAAGTTTATAAGCATCAACAACAGATTAAGCTATCTTAAATGTTAGTCTGTAAGAGGCCACCATTGAAGGACAAGCCATTTCTGACCCATTTTCTTCTTTTTTTTATTTTTATTTTTGTGGTTTCTTAAAAAAAATAAAGAAGATGGAGAAGTAAGATAGTTAGATCCCACTCATTTTTTATTCACTTTTGGTCATTTTTGTTCTTTTTACCTCACTGTTAATTGGAAACCATTAAAAACATTGAAATGTCTATAAAAGAAATAAAATGATCACAGAGGTATGAGGTGATATTTAAGTTTTTTTCCACAAGTTAAATATCACTGATAATTAACTGTTAGAAGTTGATTTTGAAATGACATTTCCCTGGAATATCAGACCTTTACAACATAATTAAAGGATTTCTCATTGTAATGGAGAAAAATTCCAGGCATTAACAATTCCTCTACTCGTTGTAGAATACCTTATGCCACCAGACTTGAAATTATAGAACTAGAAAACCTTGAATTACGCCTTCTGGTCTGACCTAAGCATGGTATATAAAATCATACATTGCAATGTCCTACCTGTCAATGAATACTTCAGCTTCAACCATAACAACACAAGAGCACAAATAGATACAAACTCAAAGTAAACCGCACCAAACTTGATTGCAGGAAATACGACTTCAGCAATAGAGTGGTCAATGTCTGGAATACTCTACCCGACTCTATAGTCTCTTCCCCAAACCCCAAAAACTTTAACCTTAGACTGTCTACTATTGACCTCACCCCTTTCCTAAGAGGTCTGTAGAGGGCGTGCATAAGCGCACCAACGTGCCTACCGTCCCTGTCCTATTGTTTCTCTTATTCTTCTTTTATTTTTCTTATATGTACCCATTTCATGTATTCATAACTATGTATACACTTATACTTATTATCTTGTAAACAATTGGCAAATCAAATAAATAAAAATAAAATAAAAATTAAAGTTTTTCTTTTTTCCTTTTTTTCCCCAATGACTCCAGATATGGTTAAGGAAAGTTTTTCCTGCTATTTGATATATTTTTTTGTCAATTTCCTGAGGTCTGGTTGATTGCAGACAGACAACAATGAACCCAAGTTTCGTGGTTTTCTTCAATGCTGCTGATATTTTTGTCACTGGCTCCGGTATCAATGAATCCAATTTTAAAATTAATAGTCTTGCCAGACACTCAATGTCATTGAATGTGCTACTCAAATTTCCTTAAAGAAGGATTAGGGTGACATGATAGCAGTCTTCCAATATTTGAGGGGCTGCCCCAAAGAAGAGGGGGTCAGTCTGTTCTCCAAAGCACCCGAGGGCAGGACAAGAAGCAATGGGTGGAAACTAATCAAGGAGAGAAGCAACTTAGAACTAAGAAGAAATTTCCTAAAAGTGAGAACAATTAATCAGCGGAACGACTTGTCTCCAGAAGTTGTGAATGCTCCAACACTGGAGGTTTTTAAGAAGAGATTGGTCATCCATTTGTCAGAAATGGTGTAGGGTTTCCTGCCTTGGCAGGGGGTTGGACTAGAAGACCTCTGAGGTCCCTTCCAACTCTTGTTATTCTGTTAAAACTTTCTTCCCCCCAGATAGAGCTGCCCACTTTTCTATTCTACTCTGTACGCATGCCTGAAAACTCCATTTTCATTTTAGTGAGGGAGTGAAGTTCAGGCTGCATGGAGAAAATATTACAGAATGAAAAAGAGAACAGTTGCGCTCCCCCTAATTAAATAAGAACACCACACTAGGAGGTACAAAGTCTACTTCTCTTTCGAAAAACTCTTTTTGAAAACAAAAAAGTTTCCCATTCAATTGAGAACTGCTTTGACAAGAGAAAGAAAATTGTTTTTTTTTTAAACCCCTATTTTTACAGCTATTCTGTGCTGTGCTGTGCTATTCTTTCTATTCTATTCTCTGTTCTATGCTATTCTCTACTCCTATTCTATTCTATTCTATTCTATTCTATTCTATTCTATTCTATTCTATTCTATTCTATTCTATTCTATTCTCTATTCTCTTCTCTATCTCTATTCTATTCTATTCTATTCTATTCTATTCTATTCTATTCTTTCTATTCTATTCTACTCCTATTCTATTCTCTATTCCTCTTCTATTCTCTATTCTATATTTTCTATTCTATTCTATTCTATTCTATCTATTCTATTCTCTGTTCTATGCTATTCTCTATCCTCTATTCTATTCTATTCTATTCTATTCTATTCTATTCTCTGTTCTATGCTCTCTCTCCTATTCTATTCTCTATTCTTTCTATTCTCTATTCTATTCTATTCTATTCTATTCTATTCTATTCTATTCTCTATTCTATTCTTTCTATTCTATTCTCTCTCCTCTTCTATTCTCTATTCTCTTCTATTCTCTATTCTATTCTATTCTATTCTATTCTATTCTATTCTATTCTATTCTATTCTATTCTATTCTATTCTTTCTATTCTATTCTCTCTCTATTCTATTCTCTATTCCTCTTCTATTCTCTATTCTATATTTTCTATTCTATTCTATTCTATTCTATTCTATTCTATTCTATTCTATTCTATTCTATTCTCTGTTCTATGCTATTCTCTACTCCTATTCTATTCTATTCTATTCTATTCTATTCTATTCTATTCTTTCTATTCTATTCTCTACTCCTATTCTATTCTCTATTCCTCTTCTATTCTCTATTCTATATTTTCTATTCTATTCTATTCTATTCTATTCTCTATTCTATTCTTTCTATTCTATTCTCTGCTCCTCTTCTATTCTCTATTCCTCTTCTATTCTCTATTCTCTATTCTCTATTTTCTATTCTATTCTATTCTATTCTATTCTATTCTATTCTATTCTATTCTATTCTATTCTCTATTCCTATTCTATTCTGTTCTGTTCTGTCTGTTCTGTTCATTTCATTTCATTTCATTTCTATTCCTTTTTATTTTATTTATTTCTATTCTATATTCTCTATATTCTCTAGACTCTACATTATCTAGAATCTTTAGACTCTCTAGACTCTATATTCTATTTGTTTCTATCTGTTTCTATTCTATATTCTCTACATTCTCTACACTCTCTATACTTCTATTCTATTCTATTCTATTCTATTCTATTCTATTCTATTCTATTCTATTCTATTCTATTCTATTATCTATTCCTATTCTATTCTCTATTCTACTCTACTCTATCCCCAATCCGCACTACCCTACCCTACCCTACCCTACCCTATCCTACCCTACCCTATCCTATCCTATCCTATCCTATCCTATCCCCATTCCCCAATCCCCTATTCTATTCTATATTCCATTCTATTCCATTCTACTTCCAAACTGCACTTCTGATACGTTCGAACGTGAAATAATAAAACAAAAAATAATAATAATATAATAAAAGTAAAATAAAGTGTCCCTCGAAAGTCCTCCCCTTGCCTTCTAAGGAACTTACTTTCACACTGATTTTTTTTTAAACAATTCCTCCTTGCCTTTTTAAATTTTAAATTCCGTCTACTGTTTTTAGGTTTTGATACTTTAGGTTATGACATCACCCAGCACCCTCCTGCGAGAGAGATTTTTTTTTTTTTTAAATTGACCAATTTTCTAACTTCCCGGGGATGTTTCGAACGCATGCTGCAAACATAACAATTAAAAAGAAAATGAAGGTTCCTTCCGAGAATCGCCTGTGCAATCCCGAGAAGCAAAACAAAAAAACAAAAACGGACGAGTGAAGGCGGAACGGGATCTTTCCTAATAGAAATCCCATTTTTTCCGAAGGCTGAGCTTACAAAATTAGCTGAAACACGCAGGATTTCAAACGCAGGTTTGGCTTAGAAAGCGACCGATCGAGGCGCGTCTCTTTTGGACGCATTGCTAACCGGCCACGAGAGGGAGCCCGAGAGCTGCCGTTTGGACCATAGGATTTCCTTAGGCGCCGTGCAAGCGCTTCTTCTCCCTGGATTGCGATTTTCATTGGATTTCATTTATTTATTTTTAAGCAAAAAAGCGCAGGAGCAAATAAAAAATAATAAAATAAAAAAAAAATCATCGCATCTTAAGCTCTGCATTAAATTCCTCTTGGAGCGGGTGGGTGGGCTGCGGATTTCGGTTGCCTAGGCGACTGCTTACAGCTCAGCCCCTGATTGGCTGCCCGAGCTTGCGGATTGCGGAGTTTTCATGCCGGGCGTCTGCGGAGTTGCAGAAGAAGAAGAAGAAGAAGAAGAAGAAGAAGAAGAAGAAGAAGAAGAGAGGAGGGGAGGGGGAGGAAAAGGAGGGGAGGCAGAAGAAGAAAGAAAGAAGAAGAAAGGGGAGGGAGGAAGGAAGGAAGGAAGGAAGGAAGGAAGGAAGAAAGAAAGAAAGAAAGAAAGAAAGAAAGAAAGAAAGAAAAAAGAAAGAAAGAAAGAAAGAAAGAAAGAAAGAAAGAAAGAAAGAAAGAAAGAAAGAAAGAAAGAAAAGGAGGAAGACAGAAGGAGGAGGAGGAAAGAAGAGGAGGGGGAGGAAGAAGCAGAGGAGGGGGAATAGGAGGAAGAGGCAGAAGAAAGAAAAGGAAAGGAGGAGGAAGGAGGAAGGAAGAAGAGGGGGAGGAGGAGGAGGAGGAGGAGCATCAAGGAGGAAGGAAAATAGCCTTGGAGGTGATTTGGTTTTGGGCGTGCAAAAATAAATAAAAGATTGAAAGGAATGGGGGAGAAAATAAACCATCATTTTTGTCCCCAACGAAGCCAAAGGTTGCTTGTTCCTTGGGTGATGAAGCACCTAATTAATTTGCACCGGGTTGCATGATGGGATAGAATCCACAAATTATTTTGTTGGGAGTAACAATTCATTTGCACTTGTGCAAGAAGGTCTTGCGATCAATGTGAGATGGACAACTCTATAAATCCAATTATTTTATGTATGACTTTTATTATTTTTTATAAACTTAAGGAGGTAAAAAGAAGAACTGGGCCAAAGTCACCCAGCCTACTTTTCTACCTAAGGCAGGACTAGAACTCACTGTCTCCTAGTGATTGGCCCAAAGTCACCCAGCCCACTTTTGCCTATGGCTGGACTATAACTCCCTATTTCCTAGTAATTGACCTAAAGTCACCCAGGTGACTTTCATGTGTAAGACAGAACTAGAGCTCACTGTCTCCTAGTTTCCAGCCTGGTGCCTTAACCCCTGGACCAAACTGGCTCGCAAATAAATGTACGAATAATTGGAAAGGAAGGAACGTATCCCATTGTCACTGCTTTGTTCTTCTCAAGCATGAGTCAGCCGTTCCTAATCTAGACCTGCTCCAGATGTTCTCCTGACTTCAAACCCCAGATGCCTCACCCCAAAGGGGGAAATGCTAGGAAGGATGAGCCCCACACCTGAAAGGCACCCAGCAATCTATGCTGTTGGTCGCAACAAATACTGGACTCTATTTCAGGGTCCGTAGAGGGAGCTGTTGCAACAGGTTTAGTAAACCCTGTGCCCCAATTCTCTCTCCCTCACCACACTCCTCCTACCTCGTGTGTCACAGAGCACTTCATAAGGTTCAGTTATTACTTTAAATGGAAAGAATCATATCCTTCTGAACGCATCGACCTGCTTCATTGGAAAATTTGATCAAGCTGGAAATGCATAATTCCACAGGAGATGCAATTCTTTGGCCACAAGTCCTGGCTGAACAACGCCATTTCTTGGCCTTAACCTAAGGAATCCCAAGCAAGATTTATCAACAAGAATCACTTAATAAATCCACAGGAACAATGGTCTGTTGTTGTTTTTTTCCTGGGAGAATGTCACTGCCTCTGTTCTGTCCCAGCTCGCCAAACACGACAAACCCTCTGTATTTAACTCAAAGATTCCTTTATTAGGCGCGCCAGCAGCCTCGGCAAAAAGTTTCTCCCTCAACGCAGGCTAACAACTCTGGCAGGGAGCTGAATAGTTGTCTGCCACATCTATTCATCCCTGCCTCCTGATTTTTATCCCCAGCGCGAGGTTGGGAACTCGCTAGCAGCCATGGCTCTTCCATCTTGAGGACCGGCCCACAGATTTCCATTGCTCTCCTCTCCTCTGCCTTCTGCATATCCAAGCGTCAGGCACTGGACCCAGCTGTTTCTTCTCTTCTCCCTCAGCTACCTCCAGACCTTGGGGGCTGTTGACTTTCCATCTGAGGGCTGACGGACAGCTCAGGCTCCGCCTCTGTCTCTATCTCTGACAGCTCCATCCCCTCATCCCCAGGGGTGGGATTCAAAAATCCCAGCAACCGGTTCGCTGCCCAGTTGCTGGGTGGGCGGGGCCAACCAGAACTTCCTGTTCCAGCTTCCGGTGGGCCTCCAGAGCCCGGGGGAGGCCATTTTCAACCTCCCAAGGGTCCAGAGGCCTCCCATGGGCCTCTGGGGTGGGTGGGTGAAAACAGCCTCCCTGGTCCTTTGGAGGCCCTCCAGAAGCCGGAAACAGGTCTGTTTTTGGACTTCCAGAAGGCCTGTTTTTCCCCCTCCCACAGCCTCTGTGCAGACCCTGCACTTACCTCCATCAAAAATGAGCCATGTGGAGACTCCTGGGATGGGTGGGGCCAGCCGGTTGGTTGAAATACCGATTTGGTGAACCAGCTGTAACTTTAACGTCCAGTTGGCCCAAACTGGTCCGAACCGGTAGAATCCCACCCCTGATCTTCCCCCTCAGAGTTCTCAGGTGACCTTGAGGCTGGCCCTGACTCCCACACCTCCTTCTCCTCTGATTTAGCTGTTGGAGGGACCGGCAGCCAACAGACCACAACACCCTCCCTATGCACTCTTAATAAGGACTACGCTCAATAAAATGCCAATAAAGCTGGCTAGGGTTGCACTCCGGATGGTTATTCCAAGCAACCAAAATAAATAATAAATACATATTAAGATTATGTATCCTTACTCTGCCCGTGGCAGTACAGGTAATAGCAATAGCAATAGCACTTAGACTTATATACCGCTTTATAGTGCTTTCCAGCCCTTTCTAAGCAGTTTACAGAGTCACCCTATGGCCTCCAACAATCTGGGTCCTCATTTTACCCACCTCGGAAGGATGGAAGGCTGAGTCCACCTTGAGCCTGGTGGGATTCGAACTGCCAAATTGTAGGCAGCTGGCTGCAGCAGAAGTAGCTTGCAGTACTGCACTCTAACCACTGCGCCACAAAGGCTCCTAATCCTCCATTCACATCCACAACTGAGCCCGGAGTTTACGTTGCGAATTGAGAAATTTGTGAAGTGATTTTCGTCCTCTTTTACGACTTTTCCCGCCATGCTTGTTAAGCAAATCACTGCGCTTGTTAAATGAATAACACAGTCATTCGGTGAGTCGGGCTTTGATTGTGCTTGTCAGAAGGTCGCAAAAGGGGATCGCTTGACCCCGGGACACTGCAACCATCATAAATCCAGCTGCCAAGCATCTGAATGTAAATCACGTGACCCTGGAGGTGCTGTAATGGTCATAAGTGTGGAAAACGGTCATGAGTCATTTGAATTGCTCTACTTTTTTCAAGTCAAGTCAATGCTGATGCTTCCATTGGTTTTGGGGTCATATTTTATATATTCCATGTTCTTGATAGACCTTATAGAAACATACTGTTTCATTTTCACACTGAAAACGCAGGGAGACTTTTCAAAGTTAGATAAAGACTCATTTACCAAGCCTGTTCTTTAAAATCAGAAAAGAGTTTTTTTTTTAAATGTAACAAAAAAAGAGATGTAAAATTATTCTCATTATCCTATTTTAACCCGGGCTTAATATAACCAAAGCTCTTCATAGGATGACAAATTCCACATTTTATGAATATAGTTCAACATCCCACTGAGATCCTTATCTGTAATATTTCTTTCTGAAATTGTCCTTGGGACATGTGAATTATTTGGTATCAAAATAGAATTGGATGCGACCAAAACATATGTATAAAAGCAAGTTCAAATTTCTTGCAACGCCAACACACAATAATCTACCATCCATTCTTTCTTAAATGATCTTTGTTCAATAAATATAAAATAATATTTTGGGATGAATTTATTTTCATTTTTAAATCAGAAGAAAATGTATTTCATGTTCCTCAACCCAGGATCCATTCCAGTTCTTCATTGCATTTATGTAGCTTATGCCAACTTCCATGTTATTATTTAATTACTTATAAAATTGAATAGTTGATTTCCATTTAAATGCTGCTTTTCAAAGATCCTTCAAATGTGGGATACCCAGAAGCTTCTGGAATGTTCATGAACACAAGTTTTAATTGAACATATTTTCAAATGAATATTGTAAGTCAGTTCTGTTCATTACACAATTTCTCTAAATCAGGGGTGTTAAACTCAAGGCCTGAAGGCTGGATCTGGCCTGAGGGGTGTTTAGATCTGGCTCGCAGGGCCAACCTGGAAACAGGAAAGGATCAACCCATGGTGTCTCTGCCAGCAAAAACAGAAGAAGACCAGTGGTTGATGGGTTCGTGATATGGAAGAAGACCAGTGGTTGATGGGTTCGTGATATGGAAGAAGACCAGTGGTTGATGGGTTCGTGATATGGAAGAAGACCAGTGGTTGATGGGATCCTGATATGGAAGAAGACCACTAGTTGATGGGATCCTGATATGGAAGAAGACCACTGGTTGGTGGGTTCGTGATATGGAAGAAGACCAGTGGTTGATGGGGTCCTGATATGGAAGAAGACCACTGGTTGATGGGGTCCTGATATGGAAGAAGACCACTGGTTGGTGGGTTCGTGATATGGGAGAAGACCACTGATTGATCGGTTCATGATATGAAAGAAGACCACTGGTTGATAGGGCCCTGATATGGAAAAAGACCACAGGTTGATGGGATCTGATGTGAGATCACTGGTTGATGCGGTCATGGTGCCAAAGAGGACCAATGGTTGATGGGTCATTGTGTGGGTGGACTACTGGTTGATGTAGTTGTGGTGTGGAAGAAGGCCACTGGTTGATGGGGTTGTGGTGAGGAAGTGAACCATTGGTTGATGGGATCATGATATGGAAGAGGGCCACCCTCTAGGATCTACCAGCTCTTCTTCAACTCCACAGCTCTCCACAGCACAACAGTGAAATAAAACTGATCTACCCTGAAATGCCTATTTCTGAGTAGTAGCGGCTGCGAACAAACAGTCGCTTTGTTTGATTGTTGTTGTGGTTGCCCTCCATGCAAGATTTCAGAAGTTCTATTTGGCTGCTATCAAAGAAAAAGAAGACCTTCATTTCAATCCACAAAGGCCATTCTTAAACTTGTTGAATCCTTCGCATCTTGGCACCTGCTGCATTGTAAATAGGCACTGGAGAAATCAATTCTTGGGCATTGAATGGAGGCTTTGTATCGTCCTGAATGAAAACATTTCTCGGCTTCGTGTTTTGAAAGAAAACTAAAACCAGCCAAGTACTTTCTTCTCAGTTCAGGACACTAATGGTAATTGGAACGTTGAAAGGAAAGATGTTTTGTATTGTCAAAATTACAGGTGAAATTGTTCCTAAGTAGCTGGGATGAAGCTATTCTTTGCCACACTTACACCGCGGAAACGTCTGTACTTGCATGCATTTACTTTGCGCTGAACAATTTTTGCTATGGCAACGCGCTCCACAATATCATCAAGATTTGGCAGCCTGAGAGGTGCAATGGATGAGGAGCACATACATACACAAAGCACAGAGGTCTTTAATAGCCAATAATAGCAGGGCCCTTAAACGTCTTCCATGGTTTTCCAGTGGGATAACAGCAGTCTTGGGACAGATTTATGAACTGAGCCATCCAACAAGGAAGGTGGCTAAGTATATTTGATGTGGTAAATCAAGGCCTAAGTACTGAAGTGAATAGTAACAAGGCCTGTGTAACTTTGGAGTGAGTAGAGTTCGGGCTGTTTGCAACACACACAAAAGTACGTTAGAGGTGTGGAAAATCTGAGAATGGAATGTTCTAAAGAACGTTGGAAGAACCAAAACAATATAGTAAATCTCAGAGGGATCCACAGGCATACTGGGAACTCCTTCTTCAAACCAGTAATAGACTGGTCCACAGTGTCACTGGATGCTTCCAGTAGGAGGCACTATTTGTAGCTCAGGGTTGAACTGTATGGGATCTTCGATGGTCCTGAGCTTGGTTGCTTTCTTGCTGATGTTTTATTACCCAACTAGGTAACACCACCAGCACTGACTATGTTACCTAGTTGGGTAATGAAAAGTCTGCAAGCAATGAAGCTCAGAGAGCACCAAGAACCCCACATTCCTCCTCCTCCTTCCCCCGAAACCACACTCCATTCATGAGAGATGATGTTGCCTAGTTGGGTGATGAAACGTCTGGAAGAAAACAACCAATTATAAAAATCACGTCCTTTTCCTCCTCCTCCTCCTCCTCCTCCTCCTCCTCCTCCTCCTCCTCCTCCTCCTCCTCCCTCTCCTCCTCCTCCCTCTCCTCCTCCCCCCCTCCCCTCCACAAACCATGCTCCCTTCTAGCCCTGATAATGTTACCTAGTTGGGTGATTCAGAGAAGGAACTGTTCTATCTAACTGTTAGATATAGGAGGATATCTAACTCCTTGTCCCAAAGGTGTGTTTTTTTTCCCCAAGGCAACTGGACTTTGTACTATAAATCCTTCCATTCCCCACCATCCAGTCTGAGCTGAAGAAGCTTCTTGGATGAGAAGCGAAACATCTTCAAACAAAACCAGAAAGTCCAGTTGCCTCTTGGAAAAAAAGGCACCTTTGGGACAACCAGGACCTGGATGGCTGAGAATCTCCATAGACATCTAACTCTTTGTTACTGAAAATGGTTACTCAAAGTGGTCCCCTTCTCCTGCTCCAATCAGAGTGTTAAAAAAGAAAGATGGCACCCAGGGCTCTCTGATGGAAGCCTCACTCCTTTTTTTAATGTAGGCTGTGGTTGCCATTTGACCAGTGGTGGTATTCAAATTGTTTTACTACTAGTTCTGTGGGCGTAGCTTAGTGGGCATGGCGTGGCTTTGGTGGGTGTGGCTTGGTGGGCGTGGCAGGGGAAGGATACTGCAAAATCTCCATCCCCTCCCCACTTCTGGGGGAAGGTCACTGCAAAATCCCCATTCCCTCCGCACCCCACTAACCTGCTTTCCAGCTCCGTTCTTCTGCTCAGGGCAACCAAGGAAGACCCAGCCAATCAGCTGGGACTTGGGAGGCAGAGAATAGATGGGGGCGGGGCCAGTCAGAGGCGGGATTTGCTGGCTCTCTCGAACTACTCAAAATTTCTGCTACCGGTTCTCCAGAACTGGTCAGAACCTGCTGACTACCCACCTCTGATCTTGACATCTTTTGTCTGTCCTGACTACCATTCTGGGAAATCCATGCCCAGAGAGTCACAGATCAAGGAAAGCTGGGTTAAAACATTCCCAATTCTTTTCATGTTTTCTAGGTCACCGTTTTATAGTTTCTAATTACCCTGTGAATGAATCTTGAGCTTTTAATGTGTAAAAGGTCCCTTTGGGAGGTTGAATCTCTTTAAGTTGGCCTATAAATACAGAAGCATAATTTAATAAAAACTATAGTGGTGGCTCTGAGATTTGATGATGACCTCTCAATAAATTCCCTTCCTTTGTCTTCTGGGCTGCAAGAAGGAAATGTAGGTTAGTGGAAATTGTTTGTTAATTTGCCTTTTAATATTTGAACTCTTTCGCATCTTGAAGTTTTGGCAAATGCACAATCACTCTACCTTCTGTTGTCTGCCATGAATAAAGGATTAAATCAATGGGATTCTTTTATCCCTCTTTCATCCCATGGCTGAGAAAACACACTAGTCAAACAAACAAAATTTAACCAAGTTTTGTATGCATACAAAAGTGGTTTCCGGGTGGGCAGCTGGCCTGGTTATGCAAACCTTCACAAAGCCTGTTTCTGCAATGAATCTGTCTGTGTGACATACATTTTGGCAACAAACGTTATAGCGTTCAGCTGTTGGATTTTTAGAAAAAAATTACTACTACCAACCTGCCTTCTATTGAGGATCTGTATACTGCATGAGTCAAAAAGAGGGCTGTGAAAATATTTACAGACCCCTCACATCCCGGACATAAACTGTTTCAACTCCTTCCCTCAAAACGATGCTATAGAGCACTGCACACCAGAACAACTAGACCCAAGGACAGTTTTTTCCCAAATGCCATCACTCTGCTAAACAAATAATTCCCTCAACACTGTCCAACTATTTCCAAAGTCTTCATTACTATTACTATTAAACTTCTCATCACTCCTTATCATCCATCCCCTCCCACTTGTGACTGTATGACTGTAACTTTGTCGCTTGTATCCTTATGATTTATATGGACTGTTTCCTAGTATGATTTGATTGCTTCTTGTACCCTATGACTATCATTAAGTGTTGCACCTTATGATTCTTGACTCTTGATGAATGTATTTTTTCTTTTATATACACTGAGAGCATATGCACCAAGACAAATTCCTTGTGTGTCCAATCTCACTTGGTCAATGAAGAATTCTATTCTAGATAGGCACTAAAAAATACCCCAACAACTGACCAAGAACATTTTTCAATGGAGTAGCTTGCCTCCAGAATTTGTAGGTGTTCCATCAATGGAGGTTCTTCAGAAGAGATTGGACAGCCATTTGTCTGAAGTGGTATAGGGTCTGCTGTCCTAGCAGGAGGTTGGACTAGAACAGTGGTCGCCAATCAGTGGTCCGGGGACCATTGGTATTCTGCGAGAAAATTTTGGTAGTCCACAGAGACCGCAGAGTCACCCCCAAAGCACCCGCCAAAGCAATTAATCCAGGCTGCATGGGAGCACAAGGCTGCACCGCCCATATGGCCCATGGGAACACAAGGCTTGTGTCGCTTGCATTGCGAACAACACGAGGTAGTTAGGGGAGGGGGGAACGGGCAGAAAGACTCATTTCTGGTGGAGCTCGGGAGAGAGAAAGAAAGACTTCTGCTGCTTTCCTTGCATGAAGCCAAAAGTCTCTCTCTTTCTCCCCCTGAGAATGGAGCTGGAGACGGTATCCTGCGATCCCAAATAAAGAATGATTGATCAGTAGGAAAATGGGGTGGGGAATTTTCCTGCTGACTTTTTTGGGATTTTCCCAGGGTCTCTGGTCCGCGGGATTTAAAATTATGAGTTTGGTGGTCCCTGAGGTCCAAAATGTTGGCGACCCCTGGACTAGAGGACCTCCTGGGTCCCTTCCAACTCTATTATTTTATGTTTGTGTGTACTAATGAGAAAAGGATGTGTTCCTGTATTACCAATAGCCCATGTTGCAATTAAATATTTTATAAATTAAAATATAAAGGGGGAGACTTTGGGGTGAATCCTTCTTTCTCTTCCTCGTTTCCAGACACATTCAAGGCATGTACGGTATGCATTTTGTATTCTTTATTTTTTTTTCCATGAAAGTTCATTTCATTTCTTGTTCTTTACGAGCTCTTTTCTTGAGCTGAACCGGGTGGCCGCCAATGCCTCCCCATAAACAGGAAGATAATGATTTCCCTCCAAGTATAATATGTAGATAATTAAGTTAATGTTTTTTTTTTTTAGCCATCGGAGTGTTTTAACTGCCTTCCGACAATATACATCTTTTTGTGCAGCTCGATTCATGTAGTTAATTTAACTGCGCGGCACAATTGCAGAAAGAAATATATCGGTGAACATAATTGCGATGCCATGTTCATCATTAGATTTCAGAAAGATTCTTTTAAATCCTCAGCTTGGTAATTTCCTTCCGAGCTGAGCTCTCTTTCCCTCTCCCCGAGGTATTAAACGTCTGGTTTAAGTATGAAGGATTTGTTTTTGGTTTGTCTGCTTGTTAAAGTGTAAGTGGTAGTGTGAAAACGTCTGCATGGAGGAATACAATTTGGGGAGATGGAAAGGCAGACAAAGCCCCTGGCTGCTACTTTAGAAAAACCTGTCATTAATTCTTTTATGTAACCATGTTTCTCCAAAAATAAGACCCTGTCTTATATATTTTTTGCCACCAAAAAAGGCACCAGGTCTTATTTTCGGGGGATGTCATCCACTGACTCACCTCACTTGCGTGCGTCACCCCCTGGCTTCCTTTTCTCTGTCAGAGGCCTTCAGGAACTTCTTCTTCTGCAGCCAGGAAGGTTTTCCTGAAGGCCTCTGCATCCCATAATGGAGCTCTGGATCGATCCAGAGCTTTGTTCTCAGCTACAAAGGCCTTCAGGAAAGCCTTGCTGGCTGCAGAAGAAATGGGCTGGCAAGGCAGGTGTCGGGGTGTGTGAGGCCTGGCCACAACTGTCCAAAGGTAAGTAGTAGGGCAGCTCCAGACACCCCCCTCCCCACCCTAGCTTAATTTTTACCCATCCACTCTGGAGTGGGTGGGGTCTTAATTAGGGCATTTTTTGTGGGGGGTAGGGCTTATATTGGGCCTATGTTTTTTACTTAATTTTATTTATTTTGATTTGTCAATTGCTTACAAGATAATAGGTATAAGTAAAAACATAGTTATGAATACATGGATACATATAAGAAAAATAAAAATAATATATAAAAGAAACAATAGGACAGGGACGGTAGGCACGATGGTAGGCTTATGCACGCCCCCTACAGGCCTCTTAGAAAGGGGTGAGGTCAATAGTAGACAGTCTAAAGTTAAAGTTTTTGGGGTTTGGGGAAGAAAGCACAGAGTCAGGTAGAGTATTCCAGACATTGACCACTCTGATGCTGAAGTCGTATTTCCTGCAACCAAGTTTGGTGTGATTAACCTTGAGTTTGTATCTATTGTGTGCTCTTGTGTTGTTATGGTTGAAGCTGAAGTATTCATTGACAGGTAGGACATTGCAATGTATGATTTTATATACCATACTTAGATCAGACCGAAGACGGCATAATTCAAGGTTTTCTAGGTCTAGAATTTCGAGTCTGGTAGCATAAGGTATTCTGCAACGAGAAGAGGAGTGGAGAACTCTTCTTGTGAAATATTTCTGGACTTTCTCAACTGTGCTAATATCAGATACGTAATGTGGGTTCCAGACTGATGAGCTGTATTCGAGTATTGGTCTAGCAAATGTTTTGTATGCTCTAGTTAGTAGTGTGATATTACCAGAGAAAAAGCTACGTAGGATTAGGTTAACAACTCTTAATGCCTTTTTGGCTATGTAGTTGCAGTGGGCTCTAGCACTTAGATCATTAGAGATGAGTATTCCAAGGTCCTTTACAGAGTTTGGATCATCAACAAGGTCTTGACTATTCAGCTTGTATTTTATTTTCTGATATTTTTTGCCAATATGTAAGACAGAGCATTTATTTGTTGAGATTTGAAGTTGCCATTTGTTTGACCATTCTGATACATAGTCAAGATCTTTTTGAAGGGTAGCAGTATTGTCTGTGGTATTGAACAGCTTTAACAGCTTTACATCATCAGTGAAGAGACATCAAGCTAGGACTTACTTTCAGGGTAGGTCATATTTTTGGGGAAACAGGGTATGTTAGTCAAAAGTATGTCAGTCAAAGGTTCAGCATCATTATGGACTCGGGAAATAAATGTTATAAAAACACTTGCAAAAATGGCAGGAACCGAAAAGCAGAAGTTTGAATCTTTATGGGAATGAAGTCTATTGGTTAACATTCAATTGTAAAATCACCCAGGGTGAAATGAAAAGTAACAATACGGTTAGTTCTCAACTTGCAACAGTTCATTTAGTGAATCCTTTTGGGACCTTCTGACAAGCAAAGTCACCGTGGAAGCCAGATTCACTTTAAAAATGGGTTACTAACTTATCAACTACGGCGATTCACTTAATAGCCGAGGCAACAAAGGTCGTAAAATGGGAGCCAAATTCACTTAACAAATGTCTCACTTAACAACAGAAATTTTGGGCTCAGTTGTGGCCCTAACTCGAGAACAAACTGTAACTTGACTGGTTATGTTTTTCTTTTTTAATGTCTAGCCTGCAAATTGTTTTGAAGGAAAAAACAAACTGAATTAGGGAACTATTAAAAACAACTTACAATACGTTAAAATGACTTTAGCATGTTGGGGAAAGAGAACATTCTAAAATTCCAGCTATTTAAAAAGCATAACACAGCTAAAAATACAATAGTACAAGATGCCAACTTGGAACATTTCTGACTGCAGAGTCTGTTAATAAGAAGATCCGCTGGTCTTATTATGTAGAGACTAAAGAAAGAGAAGAAAGGGAAGGAAAAACAGGAATGTTTCATGGCCTTGTTTGATTCCCGTTCTCCTTGGTATTTTCCCTATCCATCTTCTTAGGATAAAAACTTAGCAATTAAAAGCCAGCTGCGGGGTTATGTTGAGGATAAAATGTGGATGACTGGAGATGGACATTTATCATCTCAAATCACTGCAAAATATAAATACAATATAATTGTATTACATGCAGTAGATAAATGTATGACTTCAATCTGGAGCGTCCTTTCTCCTCTCTCTTCTGTCTCTCTCTTCCCCTTCGCTTCACACTTTTTAGATTTGATCTGGAGGGAGGGAGGAACGAAGGAATGAAGGAATGAAGGAAAAATAGAAGGGAGGTGGGAGGGAGGGAGGGAGGATAGGAAGGAACTAAGGAATGAATTAAGGAAAAATAGAAGGGAGGTAGGAGGGAGGGAGTGGGAGGGAAGGAAGGAAGAGAAGGAAGGAAAGGAAGGAAGGAACAGGGAAAGGAATGAAGGAAAAATAGAAGGGAGATGGGAGGGAAGAGGAATAGAAGGAAGGGAGGGAGGGAGGGAGGGAGGAAGAGAAGGAAGGAACAAAGGAAAGTAAGGAAGGAACAAAGGAAGGAACAAAGGAAGGAATGAAGGAAAAATAGAAGGGAGGTGGGAGGGAAGAGGAATAGAAGGAAAGAAGGGAGTGGGAGGGAGGGAGGAAGGAAGGAAGGAAAAGAAATGTAAAAAAAGAAAGACAAAATAAAATGAGGGAGGAGGAAAGGAGGAAGGGGAGGGGAAGAAGGAAAGGGAGTGGAGGAGAGGAATAAAAAATAAGCATGAGGCAAGATAGGTAAGAAAGAGAGAGAGAGAGAGATGAGGACGAAGAAGAAGAAGGAGGAAGTGGAAGCTGCATGTTATGCTCCGTCCAATTAACGGGAATGAAAGAATGTCCTAGTTTTCAGCCTGCTTCCCCGATGCAAAAGCTTTTGAAAAATGTTTGACATGCAGCCCCCATGTGCTTCAGAGGCAGAGGGGGGGGAAAGAAGCAGCAAAACGCTTTTTTTCTGGTGTCAAGGAGATACATTTTGTAACTGGCATTGTCCCCTGGCCCTCTTCTCTGCCAGGCGTGAGATCCTAGCAGAACTATAAAAACACAATACAATCAAAAATGTTTTATTCACCAACAGGGAAGATTCCGTCCCAGACCAAAAGACAACCAGAGTGTTTTATTTGCTGTCAGTTATAAAATCCCCAGGGTGGAGGGAATGTCAAACCAGTAGCATTATATTCCCCCCACACACACCCAAAAAACAGCAGCGAGTCGAGCCAAAAATTCTCCAAAAAAAAAAAAGGCATCAGGGGCAGCAAAATAGAAGAGCTTCAAAGAAGGGAAGACCTGGATTGGTAGCCAAGAGGTGAGACGACGGGATCCACATCCAGCCCATTCAGATGCTAAATTAAATCTAATAGGGTCCTTCCATTTCATAACTCCAAAGCTGGAACTTTAGACAAAAGGATAATTTAGAAATATAGTCGCCCACTGGTTGGTTAATTGCTCCCTTTCTCCTCTCTCTCATTCTTTTTCTTCTCCCTTCCTTCCCCTCCCATTGCTTCCTTCCTTCTTTTTCTCTATTCCTCTTTCCTCCCGCCTCCTAATTTTCCTTCCTTCCTTCCTTCCTTCCTTCCTTCCTTCCTTCCTTCCTTCCTTCCTCCCTCCCTCCCTCCCTCCCTTCCTTCTTCCTTCCTTCGATCCTTCCTTCCTTCCTCCCTCCTTCCTTCTCTCTCTTCCTCTTCCCTTCTACCTTCTACTTTTCCTTTTTCCTTCCCTCCCTCCCTTCTCTTCCTCTTGCCTCTCACTTCCTACGTTTCCTTCTTCCTCTCCTCTCCCCTCCTTCTTTACTCCCTCCCTCCCTCCTTCTCTCATTTCCCTTCCACCTTCTACTTTTCCTTCTTCCCTTCCTCCCCTCTCCCTCCCTTCTCTTCCTCTTCCCTCCCACTTCCTACTTTTTCTTCTTCCCTCCCTCCCTCCTCCCTCCCTCCTTCCTTCCTCTTCTTTTCCTCCTCCTCCTCCTCCTCCTCCTCCTCCTCCTCCTCCTCCTCCTCCTCCTCCTCCTCCTCCTCCTCCACTGGTGCTTCTCCTTCCCCTTTACCTCCTCCATCATACTCTGTTTTTCTGTGAAAATTTCTTCATGGCACAATCGGGAAAGTGATCAGGGTGTTCTACTGATCCAAAAGATAAGGGGGAATAAACTGAAATCAACATTTTGATAGCCAAGAGTTCCAGGCAATGCGTTGGCTTTAATGGAGAAGGCCACAATCGATGTAGCCCAGGGGAGGGAAGGCTAGATCACAGATACGGATGAATGCAGGGTTTTCTGTCCCCCCCCCATCGCAGCCCACTCCCTCCAGGCACTGCAGAATATTACATTACACGGAAGTCAGGATTGAACTGGAAAGCCTTTTTAGTACCCCTTGATACAGCTTTAATAAGACCACACCTAGGCATCCAGTTTGAAGCCCCATATTATAAAAAAAAGGAGATTGAAACTCGAGAAAGAGCGCAGAAAAGAGCAGCAAAAAGGATTAAGGGACTGGAGAAGGGACTGGGCTGTTGGGGGTTCGCAGGGGTTCGGGAGAGCCTCTAGCTAAGATTCTGTGCAGTTTGGAGAAGCCCCCCAAATCCCACTCCTGGCTGGCCCCGCCCGCCCCTCCCCTCCCCCACCAGGAGTCCCCACGTGGCCCGTTTTGGAGGCAGGTAAGTGCAGGTTGCACACGGAAGCTCAGGGAGGGTGGAAAATGGGCCTCCCAGAAGTTCAGAAAGGCCAGAAAGGGGCCCTTTTCCAGCTTCCAGAGAGCCTCCGGAGCCCGGAGAGGCCAAAAACACCCCCCCACACACACCATTGTGGTGCAGGAGGCCAACCAGGCCACGCCCACATGGCCATGCCCACCCAGCAACCGGCAGAGAACCCTTTGCTTAAAAATGTTGAAGCCCAACCCTGGTTTGGAGGCTAAAATGTATGAAGAACGGTTGCAGGAATTGGGTGTTCTGTCTCACCTGTGACCACGGGTGAGAGTCCAAATTTCAGAGGAATATAAATAAACAGACAGGACCAGGAGCGACAGAGTTAAATTCCTTTGGCTGGAGAAGTCCTTGGCAGTCTTCCAAAAGCTGCCTGCCAAGTCCGATAACAAGACAAGACCATAAATCAAAGGCAAACGCCGCACAGAGAATTTGTCAAAGCTTCAATCCCAAATAAACAAGTTGTCCCGAACGAGGATTCAGAGCTAACACGCCCCCTTTTATTCCCTGAGGGCGTGTCAGTCTCTCATCTCAGTCCCTGATTTGACATTTCCTTTTACGTTGAATTTCACGTCTATGTCTACATCTTTGCCTTGCATCAAACCAACATTCCTCAGTCAGAGGCTCCGCTACGCTCTCTGATTATCTGCCGACACCTGAGGCACAACCAGGAGGAAGGTCCTGGGGAGGAAGATGATTCCGAATCCTCTAGCAAAGCAGGCTCAAACCTCAGAGCCAAATCCTCCTCTTCCTCCTGGCTCAAGTCTGTGTCTTCCAGCAAAGCAGGCTCAAATCTCGAGGCCAAATCCCTCTCTTCCTCATTGCTTAAGTCTGTATCTTCTAACAAGGCAGGCTCAGACCTCCGAGTCACAACATTGGGTATGTCTAGTGAAAAGAAGGGCTAGAAGTCATTTGATTGCAGTGTTCCAATATTTGAGGGACTGCCATAATGGGGGTGGGGGTGGGGGGTGTCCACCTATTTCCCAAAGCACCAGAAGGCAAGACAAAAAAATAAAAGCAATGGATGGAAAATTATTCAGGGAGAGAAGCAACCTAGAATTTGGGGGAAACGGTGAGAAATATTAACTCGTTGGAATGGCTTGCCTTCAGAAGTTGTGGGTGCTCCATCACTGGAGGCTTTCAAAAAGAGACTGGACGAACACTTATCTGAAATGTTCTTGAGCAGGGGGTTGGACTAGAAGACCTCCAAGGTCCCTTCCAACTCTGTGAATCTGTTAATTCTTAGACAAATCAAAATTTGACTGGAAAGGAATCAAAGGAGAAATGCAGAGAGACATTTTTCCTCTCCTGAGTGCCCCCTTCTACAAAATGGACATTTACACCTTGTCAAAGAACAAATGAAAAGGTGTTCTGTCTCACCTGTGACCACGAGGTGAGAGTCCAAGTTTCCAAAGGAATATAAATAAACAGACAGGACCAGGAACAACAGAGTTAAATTCCTTTGGCTTGAGAAGTCCTTGGCAGTCTTCCAAAAGCTGCCTGCCAAGTCCGATAACAAAACAAGACCATCAATCAAAGGCAAACGCCGCACAGAGAATTTGTCAAAGCTTCTATCCCAAATAAACAAGTTGTCCCGAACGAGGATTCAGAGCTAACATGCCCCCTTTTATTCCCTGAGGGGCATGTCAGTCTCTCATCTCAGTCCCTGATTTGACATTTCCTTTTACGTTGCATTTCACGTCTACGTCTATGTCTTTGCCTTGCATCAAACCAACATTCCTCAGTTTGATCCTCAGCCAGAGGCTCCGCTACGCTCTTCTGATTATCTGCCGACACCTGAGGCACAACCAGGGAGGAAGGTCCTGGGGAGGAAGATGATTCCGAATCCTCCAGCAAAGCAGGCTCAAACCTCAGAGCCAAATCCTCCTCTTCCTCCTGGCTCAAGTCTGTGTCTTCCAGCAAAGCAGGCTCAAATCTCGAGGCCAAATCCCTCTCTTCCTCATTGCTTAAGTCTGTATCTTCTAACAAGGCAGGCTCAGACCTCCGAGTCACAACATTGGGTATGTCTAGTGAAAAGAAGGGCTAGAAGTCATTTGATTGCAGTGTTCCAATATTTGAGGACTACCATAATGAAGGAGGATGGGTGGGTGTCAATCTATTTCCCAAAGCACCAGAAGGCAAGACAAAAAAAAAAGCAATGGATGGAAAATTAATCAGGGAGAGAAGCAACCTAGAATTTGGAGGAAACGGTGAGAAATATTAACTCGTTGGAATGGCTTGCCTTCAGAAGTTGTGGGTGCTCCATCACTGGAGGCTTTCAAAAAGAGACTGGACGAACACTTATCTGAAATGTTCTTGAGCAGGGGTTGGACTAGAAGACCTCCAAGGTACCTTCCAACTCTGTGAATCTGTTAATTCTTAGACAAATCAAAATTTGACTGGAAAGGAATCAAAGGAGAAATGCAGAGAGCCATTTTTCCTCTCTTGGGTGCCCCCTTCTACAAAATGGACATTTATACCTTGTCAAAGAACAAATGAAAAGTACATTTGCTTAAGCTACAGCCTCCTCTGTACACATTCAGTTAAATCCAGTTGTAGGATTCTACCAGTTTCCCTACCAGTTTGGTGATCATGCGCGCGCACCTAAAGCAGCGTGTGTTCTGGACCTTACAGCCAGTATCTGATTATAAAGCAGACGGATTAAACTCCACAAAGGCATCCATACAAAGTCTTTTGATTGGTTCATCAGGCATCCTCAAGATAACT